>NC_090888.1:74702676-74707676 GCF_036669925.1 Montipora capricornis | reverse complement strand
TGGGTTATTGACCAAGTCTGAGGTCGAGATGGCTGGATATTGGCCAAGTTCTCTTTTTGCGTGTTTATAGAGGGAGACAAAGTCGAGGTCCATAAACACGCAAAAAAAGAACGAGGCCATGCAATATTCAGCCATCTTGACCGCACAAGCTTGGTCAATAAAGGATTTATTATATGGGATAAAACACCATAACGATGTAACCATGTAAATAGTTACTCAGCTCATTGTTTAATTGGGTGAAATTGATTGCTTGATGACCTGTTGTTGCTTCTTTCACATTATTTAAGTTATGGTTTTTCATGTCAAGATTGTTTGTCAAACCACTTTTTAAAATAAAATTATTCAGCTCTGTTTTATCAGCTTTTAACAACATAGAGTTATCAATATAAAATTTATTTACCCCATCGTTATGATGAATAGGATTTTGTAAATTGCTGGATTCTGAGCTTCTATTTTACCATCAACAACATTAAGATGATATCGTTGATAGTGTCTCTTCAAAAATTAAATTATTTGCCGATGACACAAAGATCTACAGAGAGCTTCGCAACCCTAGTCTCGATGAACAATACCTTCAAACTGATTTGAATAATCTTGGTAAATGGGCGAAAAAATGGCAACTTCGTTTCAATGAGGATAAGTGTGAAGCAATGCGAATAACGCATTCTCGTGACAAATCGACTACGAATTATAAACTAGGTACGGCCTTAAAAGATGTCAAGAGCTTTAAAGATCTTGGAATTATTATATCAAAAGATCTTACTTGGAGTGAATATATTAGTACTATGGCGAATAAGGCGAACCAAGTCCTAGGGCTAATAAGACGGTCTGTTGGAACAGCTAATACAACAACTTTTTCGTTGCTTTACAAAACATTGGTCAGACCACTTCTAGAGTATGCTGCTCCAGTCTGGAACCCATATCTTGTCAAAGATATCCATGCAATAGAGAGCGTGCAAAGACGCGCGTCAAGATTAGCTCTTAGGCAAAAAAGAGGTGATATGTCTTATGAAGAGCGTTGTGACTCGTTACATTGGCCATCTTTGTCCAGTCGTAGAACATATTCCTCTCTTGTTGAATGTTATAAGATCGTGTTTGGCTTATCACACTTGGATTTTGAGGAATTCTTTCAATTCGCAAAAGTCAAATCCACTAGGGCAAATCACTCGTATAAGCTTTATTGTAAATTATCTAGAATCAACTGTTTTAAATATTTTTTTTTTAACAATGTAATTAGTTACTGGAACAATTTACCTAGTAATGTTGTTGAAGCCGGTTCCCTTGAACTTTTTAAATGTAAACTTAAATCCTTTTTAAAGTTGTAATTTTTATTGTTTGTCTGTTGTTTTTAGGAGAGTTTTATTCATAGGGTTAACCTCTAGACTCTCCCTTTCAAATTCATGTATAGTTATTATGAGTTTGAATAAACATGTATGTATGTATGTATGTATGTATGTATGTATGTAAGATCAAAATAAAAAGCTTCTAGTTGAAGCATCTGCTGTATTATGTCTACCAGGTGCAACATTTTCAATTCTTCTATTATTCAAATTTAGCAATCCAGTCATTCTATCGCTTCCATCTTTTTGAAATAATCAGTTAAATCAACTGGTGTACTAGGCGAATCACCTCCGTTTGCTTTTACATGGTCATAAATCTGCTTTTTGGTCAAAACATCACTATCATTTCATCCTGGCTGTAAATTAGTTAATTTTTTACTTTCCATATCATAATTACCATTTGGAGTTAGTTTAAAACCAACTCCTGGAACACCAGGTGGTCCTCTTAAACCTGGTAAACCATGTGTGTAAGTATTACCTGTACTATGTTCATTGAATATTCCCCTTAATATATATTTGTTATAATATTCCATAATAGTTTTGTTTGATATTTTTCATTATCAACATACAAAAAAGAATATGGCTCTTTAGTTCCTCGTTACTGGGTTGCCAAACCCAGTCGGAACCTCGGTTTCATTTCGTGGGTTTTTTTATTTTCCGTGTCGGGAAAAGTCTTGCCTGTCACTCCCCTGCTAAGTGGTGGCTTTGTGCATAGAGCCTTCTTAGCGTATTTTCGTAGGATCGAGAGGGTAGTAGGAAATGCGTGGATTTCTCTGGTGGACACAGTAGAACGATTAACTTAACCGGCAATGGCGTCGAAAGTCATGTAAGGCGAATGGCATTTTAGTGGATCTTTGAACAAAATATACCGTTATGAAGCTCAATAATGGCAAGTCAATTGGATATACAGGCGATGGAATCTTAAAAGCGACGAGCAATGGACTTCGACAACAATCTATCGCCCGTCGAGCCGAAATCAAAGTGAGCTGTATTTACCGGAAGTACATGGTAATTTAACACGATCGAGTTTCTTGTCTTCACGCACGCAATGAAATAGGAAGAGGTTTTCGCCTCTAAGAGCAAACATGTTGTTTGTTTCAATAAATTTTTCGCTGGAAAAGGATTCTGTGGTATTTTCTGCCTTTGTGAATTATAATATCATGTTGTGTATTGAATTTTCAAGCTTAAGGTTGAAATGGGATATGGGAAAAATGAGCCCCAAAATCAGTGAAGAATTGTGACGCAGTTGAATAATAAAGTAGCTGCTATTTCCAAAATGATGGAATTACCTGGTTAGAAAAAATAACGTCGTACGCGTCTTGGAGAGTAAATTTTAACTTTGCATAAACAAGACTTGGGCGATTGTGATCTTTGTTTTGACTTCGCTCATTTCATTGTCAAACTTTAAACTTGACAGAAAAAGAAACTTTCAAAAACCCGGTATCTTGCCATCATTTGACACAGACACTTCACTGTTTGGCGAGTAAACATGCCGCGGTAACTTCATCACGGCGCCCGCTGAATTCCGGCGATGTCACTTTCGATTTTGCGATTTATTTGTGCAGCCAAAACGTACAATAACAAAATTGAACGTTGCAAAAATCCCCCAAAATGTTTGTCGCTGATCGTAACTTTTTATATTCTATATTCACGGTTCAAAATAAATGTTGTTTTCATGTCGTAAATATGTTATTCTCGAGCGATCGTCCTGGAAACTTCCTTCTGCTCTTTCTAAAAACTGTGTATCAATATTTATTTACTTTTGCATCAATATTTGTTTTTGCATAAAGCAAGCTAACAAAATCTGTACCTTGCTGAGTTCGCATTTGTTAGCGTTAATAGTATTTTCGGTCCGATGCTTCTGTTTTACGAGGGGTATATTATTTTGGTCCCCCATCCAAACACTAACCCCGCCGAACAGGGTTAACTTCAGTGAACTTCGGCATTACAAAGCTGTCAGATGCTCAGAGGGCACGCTTAAACGTGTGGTGAAAAGAAGTTTATCAACATGTCAGCCCAGAAGCCAATGTTTCTCACTTCCCATTTATTTTCTTCAATCTTTCTGGGTTCAGTACTTTGCTAGTAACCACATGTCTTCTCAGACTATTTACCCAAGACTTCTACCATGGCACTACAATGATAGACAATACCAAAACAATATCGTGCACTGTTAGAGCTACATATTACGCAAGGACAGATCTGTTTCGTCGTACGAACGTGTGAGGAACTGTGAGCCAAAGGGCCTCGTCTGGTATGACTTCTTAATGACCCCCCAACTTCCAACTTGAAAAAAATTGTCTGGAACGGTGCACGTACCACACACAGGCAACCCAGTGTACCCTCACGGAGGGTCTAGTTTGTATTGTTCTATGCTAACATCAAGCTCACGTGATATCAAACCTCGCTCAGTATCACTAGGGAAATCATATACACAAAAATGACAATTGTTTAAAATCTGTTTTTTTCATTTTTATGATCGTAATTCGGTATTTCCATTATATAAATTATGTTATATTAATTTAAATGAAGATAAGTTAAGATAAGTTTTTTTTTATGTAAGTAAATTATATAAATGGACATAGAAAGACTTAAGAAAATTTCTGATGCTAAAATAAAAGCTGGAAAGATGATTAACCAAATACAGGATGAAATTAAACAGTATAAGCACAGTAAACAGGATATGCAAATTGGTTTGAAAGACACTTTTAAACCAATAATCAAAGCTCAAGAAGAAACAAAAAAACAATTGACAAAAAGCAAGTCAAATTAATTGAACAACTTGAAAAGAATCAAAAAGCTCTTGCATCCAATTTGGAAGATATAGCAATGTTACAATATACATATGAAAAACCAGAAAAAACAACAAAATTACCACAACAATGACAATGATGGAATATGTAATAGATTTTGATCATAAATTTAATACAGATGAAATAAAAGGATTGACAGATTACGAATTATATGCTCCAAGTGATGTTTTTAAGGCTTCACTGGAAGGTAACTTAGATGTAAATGAATATGATAGTGAAATTGGTAAATTAAAAAAAAAAAGATTTAGGACGAGAAAAAGGTTCTTTATCTTAAAAGAGCACAAAATAAAAATTAAAAAAATGGATAAAATACAAAAATTGATAGAAGATGAAAAATTGCTTGATCAATATTGCGAAGCTATTCAAGCTTCAATAAAAGGAAGACAATATCTTATTTAAAAAGGTAAAGGATTACACTATACTCAACCAAAGAGAAGCGCTTATAAAATACAACAAAACAGTCAATATGGTGGATTGATGATCAATTTACCAAACTTATTTGGTATATTACAATTAGTTGCAACAAAAAATGGGAAAAAAAGTATTGGATCAACAAGCTGATTAGGAAAAAGGTTTAACAGCAAAAAAAGATACAGTCCATTGTCTCAAATGTTGTTTGATCAATTAAACAAACTTAGCGAAATACCTATTCATAAAACAAGTAAAAAAATTCGCAAAATTTGCTCCAGTGTTGTTTATTACAATAATATCAATGATTTGTTAGACAAATTAGAATTACTCGGTGGATCAATTTTAGCTGGCAATAATGATTTTAATCAAATAGCTTATACATTGAATAAGCAAGGAGCAATTGATAACGAACAATTGTCAGAGTGTCTTTGAAAGAATA
>NC_090888.1:74652676-74695176 GCF_036669925.1 Montipora capricornis | reverse complement strand
ATACCAATAGCTATGAATTTGCTTCCAAAACTGTTTGGTAAAGGATTACAAGTTGATGGATCACGATCTCATAGATCATTACCTGTATATGTTCCTAAAAAAAAAACAGTTCGTTATTAAATTATGATGTTTGAAATAAACCAAATTATGGGATTCCACCAATTCATGGATCATGGGAAAATCGAGTTGGTTTTGGAATTAAAAAAAAAAAACACCATCAAAAAAGGGAAAAGGATTACTAACTTCAAATGTTAGGCATATTACAAAGTCAAACATGGAACAAAATCCCAATATTAGGTCAGTTAATATAAAATTTTTCAATAAACCATTGAGCAACTTTGATTTGATTGATTAGGTTAAAGAGCTTGGTGTAAAACATTTTGGTGGCATTTATTCAAGAGATGATCTTCCAAAACAAATTTTTAAAGAATGTGGCATAATAAATTTAGATACAATGATTGAACAAGGCACACATTGGGTTTGTTATCGAAATATTGATAGACACATAGAATATTTTGACTCTTTTGGTTTAAAAACACCGAAAGAACTTATCTTAATACAAGCAACAAACAAATAATATATTCAGGAGATGAAATTCAAGAAAAATTAAGTGTTTTATGTGGATATTGGTGCCTTTATTACTTATTGGAAAGACAAAATGGAAAAAGCATGTTAGAAACAATCCATAATACCAAATTTGATATGAATGATCAATGGGTCAAGAATCGTTTTATAATCAATTATTTCAAAAATATGTAATTTATATATTTAACAAAATGAAATCATATTGCGTTAAACAGAAAAAAACAAACTTAATGTGTTGAACCTTCAGGTTATAACACAGCTAAAATGGTACACTAATGTTCTTTTGTACTTGTGCTGAATGCGGAATAAGAAAAACAAGATTTGTTAAAAATCAGGGAAACTAATCAGCCAGTCAGAGACGGCTGGCAAAGGGATTTTAAGGGATGTTGGTAATGCAGCAGCAGAATTATTTTTAACCAAAGGAGTACCCTTATCTTGGTAAGAAAGCTATTGAAATGGGAAGATACTATGGATCAGAAGCTTTGAAAGACCAAAAATTACAGCGAAAAATTATTAATCATGGTGTGAACAAATTGAATCCTCTTGTAAGTAAAGTTGGTTCAGAACGTCTTAATCAATTTTCGACAAAATACGACCAAAAAAAATAAAATAAAACAAACAGAAAAGACCTTGATGGCAGTGCTATTGATATTCAAAAACATTTATCAAAGCTTGGAGAATTGCATTTAAGAACTCCAACTGGTAAAAAATACAATTACTGTGGACCTGGTACAAACCTAGAAGAAAGAATAGTGGTGATCCAAAATACCGTGATCCTATCAATAAATTAGATGCTATTTGCCAGCAACATGATATAGCATATAGTCAAGCTGGAAATGATTTATCTAAAAAGCATGAAGCTGATGATGCCATGGTCAAATCAATGGGAGATATTCCTTTTAGTCAAAGACCATGGTTTTCAGCACCAGTCAAGTATACTATGCAAGCTAAAAAATTACTAGGTCTTGGTGTTAAGGCAAAAACGTAAAAAGCCGTCCAGTAAAAAAAACGAAAATTTACTCGGCGGCGAGTTATCTCAAATCATATCGATGAAATATGGGCTGCGGACTTAGTTGAAATGCAGCAATTTAGTAAATGGAACAAAGGATACAAATATCTTCTTATGGTAATAGATGTTTTTAGTAAATATGGTTGGATTGTACCATTGAGAAATGAACAAGGAGAGACTGTGAAAGAAGCATTTCAAAGCATTTTTAAAGATGGTAGAAAACCTCAGTTTTTATGGACTGATAAAGGCGCAGAGTTTTATAACAAACATGTGAAAGAACTCTTAGCTAATACTAAAATAGCACTATATTCAACAGAAAATGAAGAAAATTCTAGTGAAGTCGAAAGATGGAATCGTACGATTAAAAACAAAATGTGGAAACAGTTTACTATACAAGGTAATACACAATATTTAGACATGCTTCCTAAAATATTAAAACAGTATAATAACACTGAACAAAGTTCAATAAAAATGACACCAACAGAAGCTTCAAATAAAAAGAATGAAGGAACAGCGAAAAGAGAAACCAAAATTTAAAATTGGTGATAAGGTTCGAATTACCAAATATAAAAGAAAGACTTTTCACAAAGGTTAGACACCAAATTGGACTGAAGAAATATTCACAGTTGATAAGATCCAATACACTAATCCAATCACTTACAAACTAAAAGATCTCAATGATGAAGAGATACAAGGCAGTTTTTATGAGCCTGAATTATTAAAAGCCAAACAAGATTTATTTAAAGTTATAAAAAGAGATTATAAAAAGAAAGTAGCTTTGGTAAAATGGAAAGGATACAGTGAGGATTTTAATAGTTGGATAACAATGAAAGATTTGACGAATATTTAAAAAATAAAATATATTGAATTATTTTACAAATGGAATACAGATTAATTAACAATTATTGGACGAGGTTGAGCAAAATATCGTGATTTGTCAGTGTCGAGCAGATCAATTATTTGCCGAAGCCGAAGACTGAGGCAAGTAATTGATCTGCGAGACACTGACAAATCACGATATTTTGCGATAACCGAGGTCAGTATAATCAGCATAATCATATTTGTAGACTTAATATTGTACTTACAGTCAAACGTTTAATAGTCTAGGCATCAGCAAAGCTGAAGAATTTCACAGTTTTCAAAGTGTATCCCGACAAGTGAAGCTTTGGCGTAAAGCTCGCCATTCTTTTTTCTGGCTTCAGCATAAAATCTCTTCGGTACATATGCATTGGTAAACCTGTCCTTCGCATCGATGACACTAGTGACTCTTCGTCTACCTTTCTTTTCTCCAGATACTTTCGAAATATGTTGAAATTTTGTTCCTTTCTTAGTATTCTCACTGTTCTTTCGATCAAATAAAGATGTCGAATCATTCTCTGACAGCTCGGGGAACCGATCTGCCATTTTCTCACAAGAGCGTGATTTCAATTGCGCATGAGCAGAATATAAGTTGAAGATAATCTGGGCCATGTCCATTCATTAAGGCTTTCCGTTTCTTTCGTCGAATTGATAGCCTCTGCCAGTTAAGGGTGGTTAGGAGGTGGTTCGAGTTCGTATCAAAAGGCAATTTTGTAAATACTCTAGCTGCACGATTCTGCAATTTTTGGAGCTTATCACTCAGGTTGCCACTAAAACAGTCCCAAACCGGGCTCCAATAATGGAAACATGGCAAAATCAGAGCATTATAAATGTAAATGGCAGTTTCTTTTGGAATAAAGGGTCGCACCCGTTTCAGGGCGCCTATAGCTGAGGATACTTTCTTGCATATTTCTTCAACTTGTTTGCACCAAGTAAGTTGAGCATCTATGGTAACGCCCCACAGCTTAATTTTGGACAGACAATCTCTGCCTTGACCCAATAATCATAAGCTTAGTTTTGGCAACATTTAAACTAACCTTGTTGGCTTTCAGCCAGCAGCTCAGTTTACTTAGTTCAGGGATCAAGGATTGTTTAAGTTCCGTTAACCTTTTAGCCGATAGTTGAATGACTCACCTCTATGACACCTTGATCTTTGCCGTCCTCTCTCTTCCAAGTACACTCTTTAAATGAGCGGGCAAGTGTATGATAGCACAAGGAATTAAGAACCAACAGGCACAGTGCAATGTGTAGGACAGTGTTGTGAGCCATGGCAGTCTGTCAAATAAAGACGAAACAACAGTTTTGACAGATATGCAAAATATTATTTTCTTACACCTCAATAGAACAACAAGCTCTAGAGCAGTACTACGAGTATTCGACGGTTCGCTTTTCGTGATGGATTATTCTAATGCACTCTTCAATGGAGCAAATAGTTATTATTCGGCTTCAACACTGAAATCGTAAGTTGAACGTGATTCACTGATTCTGCGTTTCGTTGTCCTGTTATTCAAGTCGTCACTATAACTGACAAACATACCGTCTCCAAACCTGAATGTTACCCGGTTGCTGTCTTCTTTCCGCCCTACTAGTCTGAATAACACGAACCTACTATTGACAGCACCTTTTAATTAAGGCGAGACACACTAGGAGACAAGTAGCAGCGACACAATGTCTGTTCGGTGCCAAACAATTCACTGGCGCAAAAATGTCTGATTGGATCTAATTAAACAGGGCTGTCATCGGGCATATTTAAATGAGATCTCCCTCGATAAAAAACACCCTTTTTCAGGCCTGTAAAACCGACGCATTTTTTCACTGCACGGTGCGTTTCTATGCCAGCGAGATTCTCTTTTGAGCCAACGGTGTTACTAGCGAAATTTCTTAGGAAATTCCCAGGTCAACGCGAGTCTCGGTTGCTCTGACAGTGTTTGAGTGGAAATTCGGTCGTGGAGCTTGGCCAGCTAATCGATTAACATGTTGGTTTCAAATCATGCATTGAAAATATATAAAAATTTGTACGCATTGCGTACCTGTGTTAGTGCAGTAACTTGGCACATTGCTTTATTCCATAACCGCCAACTGAACTGCGTTTTGTTTCCCAGAACGCATTATGTAAAATACTAAACCCACAAAGATTGAAGAAAATAAATGGGAATCAAGAAACATTGGATTGAGGCTTGAGATGAGGTTCAACTTCTTTTTCACAGAAAATCAAAGCGTGTACTTTGAGTCTGACACTTCCACGACAAAATTTCGATGAAGTTATCTCCTGTCCGGAGGGGTTAGTATCTGGATGGGAGACATCAAAATATACAACTTGATGCAAGAAACATATATGTAGGACCGAAAATTATATTTTACAGTAAAGCCAGTTGTTCATTTGCGCGCCACTTTGCAGTTTGCTCCGAGGAAATTGCAAATTTCTCAAATTTCCACTTGCTGCCAGCTGTTAACGTTCCCTTGTAGAGTCAGGTATTTGGACCCGTTCAAAACAACCTTGATCTCTATTTTTTACAATATAAATTTATGGCATAATAACTCTACATTGGGTAGGATTTGCGATATATCGCCGGCGTGATTGTTTGCAAACCTTGAGTTATCGCAAGTTCTGTGAAAACTCAGGGGCACCCAACGATAATCTTCCGGGAAATATGTGTTCGGGACAGTCAAACTGCTCTAATAATGGTTCGGTTAAAGTTCTTGGAAGGTAACGTTTAGCTAGCATTTTCTGAAATGAAGATATCATTCCCTAAAATTTTCAGGCACTTTAATTTTCAGCTAAGATATCCGAACAGATCAGACTTTTCTAGGTTAGAAAAATATCGCTTTAGACAGTCTTTATACATTACAAGGAGCTTAGGCATGTCTCTCAAAGGCTTTTTGGGTAATTTGCTCGTTGGGTGTCCTCGAAAACTGTTGTCACAAATATGCCTTCATCGACCTAAAACAAAACTCACGAGAATTAAATTCAAGACTGTAAGGCGGTGAAATATCAATTCAACAACACGATTTCTTAGCATTAAGCGCAACTGGTCGTTTCGATTACTAGGGCTAATGATCATAGGGAATATGTAGCACTTTAAGTTACTCTCTGACAGATGATGTAGTTGCTTGGGTTTACTTTCCTTTGGCCTTCTCATCTTAATCACTGACGCTGAAGCGTTTCGTCTTAATTCTGTTTGCCAATAGCGCTGACGTATGTTGAATTTTTGTGTGCATTGGGCAATCGAGGCGACAGTGAATTGTAAAGAAAATAGCATCATCTAGATCGAATTCAATTAGGAATTAATAGATTATGGTGGGTTTTTTTAAACGAGTTTTTAAGAGAACTTTCACAAATTTTTATTGGGATTACACCTTTTTATTGGGATCTAATTTTCTTCCCTTTGACCCCACTTTGGAAAAGATCTTACGATTTATTTTATAGTGCACTGAACAAAATTTTCTCGCTATAATGAATTTTTATCCAGGTTTGAGTACTCCTTTTGTATTATAATTTATTTTGCCTTTTTTAAAGCTTTGTCATGTTAGTTTTTTAATAGAAAACGACTATCGTTCGTTCCCGCCAGTGGTTCCACGCGATCGCCGTAACTTCATTGGCGGAAGAAATATGAATTCATCGGTAGTGTCGCAGGCAAACTCGGAAAAACAGTCCGCGAGTGCTCCATCGAAGTAGTCAAACGTATGATCTTCCATTTACTAGTTGGAATGCTCCCCTACAGGAGACTCATTGGAGCTAGGCCATTAAACTAGGTTCTAGCGACTCTACAACCTTGTCCAGAAAGAATTGAGGGTTTAGTTGGGTGCACTATACCTGCAAGTAATCGTTGCATGGGAGGATTTTGTAAGAACAAAACCGCTACTGGGTGAAGGAGCATTAAACGATGTACAATACAAGAAACAACACTTCTTTGTGACTCAGACAATCATATTTAAAAAAAGAAAGATTAAGGCAACTTTATATCACAGTTTGCCGTCATTTAAGGGTCGATTGGTCCTTTACTGGAATAAGAATTAACATAAATATATACATGTACACGTACATTTTGCAGCGCACTCGGCAAAGTCTCTGAATTTTGGCCGTTCCGGCTTAGGTGGCCTTATGCATTCCAACGTAACCTTTTCGAAGCATTAATACAGGCCAGGACGGCCTCTTATCGGCTATTAACATGATTAAAGAGAATAAAAACCCGCCAGTTCAAGTGAAAAAACGCAACATGCATTGTTACAAATTATCTAGTAAACGGCTAAACCTACTTTTCACGTTACATCAAACTGTTTGAGGTGTGTCACCCTCCAGTTCAGATGAAAAAGACGCAACATACATTGTTACAAATTTATTAGTAAACAGCTAAACCTACTTTTCATGTTACATCGAACTGTTAGAGGTGTGCATGACGTACTCTCCCCAGGACTCCGCATCCACGACCGCCGTAGTAGAGGTCGCCGTAGTGATTTGCTTAAAGCCCCTAATATCTACTTCCAACATAAAACGGATGGAAGAAAAGAAATCAAATCGTGTTTCCTATTTTGCAACAATTGTGAATAATAATTGGCACTTTTATTCAACAAAGACTAGCCTGCGCGCAGGCTCTCAGTGGTTCGAGGTACACGAAGGGCCTGTGTTGTCAGCTGCGGTTTCAAAGATACTGGCCACGTCATCCTATTAAAATAACACAGCGACTGCTCTTTCACAAATATAGATTTCTAAAGACTAACATCAGTAAGAATAAGAAGTGTTCCACTAAAAGTGCAGACAAAAAAGTAAAAAATAGAAAAAGAAAAAAGTACAGCTCATCTTCTGAATACCCCGCCACTTATTCATAGAATTCGTTCTGAAAGTCACCTACAGTAATGAAGACAGTACGAAGACTCAAGTTTTTCATCAACTGAAGCCCTTTAAAGAAAACGACAAAACTTTTAAGATTATAAGACATGTTTCGACAGAAACTTCTGTCATCTTCAGTTGATTAATGTACAAAGCGTTAGAACTTGAATTTATAAGTAGGAAAAAGTGATAATTATGCTAGTAACAATAGAATGTACAAAAAACGTGACAATGTGAGAATTAAAAGGATAGTTTAAGATTTATCTAACGTTTTGTACATTAATCAACTAAAGATGATAGACATTTCTGTCGAAACATGTCTTATAATCTTAAAAGTTTTGTCGTTTTCTTCAAAGTTCTGACTTGCCTGCTAATATCAAGATCCTTTGGAAATAGAGCCCTGCTTTAAAACTGAATTTGTTTTTTCCATTCTTCTACGAGCACTCGCGGAGCCAGGAGGTGCGATTCATTCACTTTGTCTTCCTTTGATTGTTTCAATAATTAGACCAAGAATTGTTTGCTGGAAGTTTTTTTAAGATCACTAAACAAAAAGTGTGCGATAAACCATAATACTACCCTTTACTAAAAACCTACCTGTTTCCACCTTTTCTCCGGGATTCTCAATGGGTACTTTGTTTTTCAAAGGAATAAACTACGATATAAATAGCTTGTCGACTTCGTCACAAGTCTCTAAATCATGAGACTCGTGGGCGGAACATTCTTCAACTTTGATACATCACGTGTCTCCGCAATAATCGAGAGCTTTTGTAATGCTATACCCTCTCGATTATCCTGGAAGAATATCAATGATTTATTCGAGCAACAAATAATATCACAAACAGCGGAATCGGTAATCAGAATTCGAAGTACCTACATTAAACGTGTTTTAGCGCGAAAGTAGAAATTTGTTTTATCAGTAGTTTTCTTTCTCAATGGTCGACTTACGGGTGTGATTTTTCGTTTCTTTTGGGTTAGTGACTCATTCATTGACCTCTGTCTCCTGCCTCACTCAAGACTGGCGTTTTCAAGGAACTCAACTGGAAATAACTTAAGCTTGTTAGTGTTAATAATGATCTTCAAAGGTACTTACTAAAATTTGAACACTTTTCTTCTTAAATGAATTCTTCTAGTGATTTATTTGTTGCGTCAAAGATCGAATTGATTTACTTACTCCAGGTTACTTAGGTCAACATCTGGGCAGATAAGCTCTTTGTGGTTGACGTGTGGGTCTCTGTATGTGTATACGGTAGGTTTCTTTTGACCGGGTTTTGGCACCATATACATCTTAGAAAATAGCAAGGCGTGGCCACTGACTGTGAAACCGTATCTGACAGCACCTTTTTCCCTTTGTTTAGCGTTTGCTTTCGAGCAGCCAAGCATGCTCTTCATGTACCTCGAACCCCTGGGAGCCTTCTTGCAGGCTAGCCTTTGTAGAATAAAACTGTCAATGACAGTTTGTCAATTGTTGCAATACACATACACAAAAAAAGAGGATTTGTTTTTCCCATTCTTCCACTCTTTTTACATTGGAAATCAATATTGTTGACACAACCCAGTCACCTCTTTACTGACACCCATTGAATTCATTAACGGTGGACCATTCCTGCAATTTGACAGGTCACGAAATAGTAGTATAGCTTCTTAAAAAACTCCAGTAACATAGAGGGCAAAGAAAGGTAATACAGTTTGCCAAACTTTTACTGCGAAACTCGGAGATCCGTGAACATTGCGTGTGATTATTTACAGTATCCTATTGCGGGTTTTACTCTTCTTAATCACTATACATACAAAGTTGAAAACGTCCTTCATATCTGGCTGCTATGTCGTGGATAATGGGACCAAAAGGTCGAGACAGCAGAAAGCAAAGCGTTATCTTTAAGAAGATTACAACATTTTTTTTTCTTTCCAAAACATGTTTCGATGTTACGAACATCATCGCCAGTTACAGATTATTTCAAAAACCGTTAGGACTATATAACAAGTAGGCAAAAAATGCATAATTAATTGAGATGAAGTGAAACAATTTACATATTTGAGTGAGTTACAAAGTGTTTGAAAGAATGTAAAGCCTAAAGCGTAAGTGTCATGTGACGTGATGAACTTGTTGGTTTAAATTAGGCTTTTCCCAATTTATATGCATAACCTCCTTAAGTTTAAGTTGAAATTTAGTATGGGCGGAATCAAGGATTTCGAAACAATCCGCAGAGCAAGTTTGACGACAACCTTCTGAGCTTAGTAAATGTTTATGCATGTTTCGCCGAGTTGTTATATAGTGAAAACGATTTTTCAAATATTCTGTAACTGAAGATGATGTTCGTAACATGAAAACATGTCTTAGAAATAAAAAAAAAAATGTGGTAATCTTCTAAAACATAACGATTTGCTTTCTACTGTCTCGACCTTTTGGTTCCATTATCCACGACATACCAGGTTGAAGTTTTTCATCAAATAGGGCCCTTTAAAGAAAACGAGGAAACTTTTAAGATTATAAGACATGCTTCGACAGAAAGTTCTGTCATCTTCAGTTGATTAATGTACAAAGCGTTAGAACTTGAATTTATAAGTAGGAAAAAGTGCTAATTATGCTAGTAACAACGGAATGTACATAAAACGTGACAATAAGAGAATTAAAAGGATAGTTTAAGATTTATCTAACGTTTTGTACATTAATCAACTGAAGCTGACAGAAATTTCTGTCGAAACATGTCTTATAATCTTAAAAGTTTTGTCGTTTTCTTTAAAGTTTTGACTTGGCTGCTAAAATCAAGATCCTTTGGAAATAGAGCCCTGCTTTAAAACTGAAGTTGTTTTTTCCATTCTTTTACGAGCACTCGCGGAGCCAGAAGGTGCGATTCATTCACTTTGTCTTCCTTTGATTGTTTCAATAATTAGACCAAGAATTGTTTGCTGGAAGTTTTTTTATGATCACTAAACAAAAAGTGTGCGATAAACCATAATACTACCCTTTACTAAAAACCTACCTGATTCCACCTTTTCTACGGGATTCTCAATGGGTACTTTGTTTTTCGAAGGAATGAACTACGATATTAATAGCGCTTGTCGACTTCGTCCCAAGTCTTTAAATCATGATGTGGGCGGAACATTCTTCAACTTTGACAGATTACGTGTCTCCGTGTTAATCTAGGGCTTTTGTAATGCTATACCCTCTTGATAATCCTGGACGAATATCAACGATTTATCCGAGCAACAAATAATATCACAAACAGCGGGATCGGTAATCAGAATTCTAAGTACCTACATGCAATGTGTTTTAGCTCGAAAGTAGAAATTTGTTTTATTAGTAGTTTTCTTTCTCAATGGTCGACTTACGGGGTGTGATTTTTTGTTTCTTTTGGGGTAGTGACTCATTCATTGACCTCTGTCTTCTGCCTCACTCAAAACTGGCGTTTTCAAGGAACTCAACTGGAAATAACCTAAGCTTCTTAGTGTTAATAATGATCTTCAAGGTTACTTACTAAGATTTGAACGATTTTCTTATTAAATGAATTCTTCTAGTGATTTATTTGTTGCGTCAAAGATCGAATTGATTTACCTAGTCCAGGTTACTTAGGTAAACAGCTGGGCAGATAAGCTCTTTGTGCTTGACGTTTGGGTCTCTGTATGTGTATACGGTAGGTTTCTTTTGACCGGGTTTTGGCAGCATATACATCTTAGATAATAGCCAGGACCATACAACAATTAGGCGAAACATGCATAATTAATTATGATTAAGTGACAAAATTACATGTTTGAGTGAGTTACAAAGTGTTTGAAAGAATGTAAAGCCTAAAGCGTAAGTGTCAGGTGACGTGATGAACTTGTTGGTTTAAATTAGGCTTTTCCCAATTTATATGCATAACCTCCTTAAGTTTAAGTTGAAATTTAGTAGGGGCGGAATCAAGGATTTCGAAACAATCCGCAGAGCAAGTTTGACGACAACGTTCTGAGCTTAGTAAATGTTTATGTATGTTTCGCCTAGTTGTTATATAGTGCAAAGGGTTTTTCAAATATTCCGGTTGTAATTGAAGATGATGTTCGTAACATCAAAACAAGTCTTGGAAATTAAAAAATGTCGTAATCTTCTTCAAGATAACGATTTGCTTTCTACTGTCTCGACCTTTTGGTTCCATTATCCAACTTTTATGCGTCTACATTCTCTGACTCGAATCAATGTCTTCACCAAATTCGATGCGCGCAAAATTCTTTTTCACGTAATATTATGAGGATCACGATTAGAGCCATGTGCCAAAAACGAAACGTACTTGACAAACAAAATCTTCAGTGCCGCTCCGAACTGTCCAAAATCTGTCCAGCAGTTTTATTACCATCGATTCGCGCTAAAATCCGAAAACTTAATTCTGGACTGTTTGACCATTTACACCAAACCAAGACTCTAAAACTTCAACAATTAATAGGTCCGCAAATTACGGACGACACTACATTGCATAGCCATAATACCGTAGTTACAATTCCAGAAAATCTTCCGCTTAGTGACTCAGAGAAATCTGTTCTCAGTAAGGGCCTAAATTTTGTCCCTATTACCAAACGCACCAACGAATTTTCTATTAAGCAAGATGTTGAAAAATTCCTTCGCCGCGTTCAGTTAAAAGCCTTTTTTCATGACAAAGAGGACGATTCGGACACTTCTAACAAAGATATTTTTGAAACACTTCAAGTTCGCAAATCTAAAATATACTCCCCCAGAGGGACAATTTGCCTCTTTAGATTTTTTCACCAAGAAATGCCGTCACGACATTCACAAACTTAAATTCAATCGTAACACTAAATTCTCCAACCTTTCCTCGGAAGAGTGGGCGGCGCTTAAAAATCTTAGTAAACGCAATGACATAGTTGTCAAATCGGCCGACAAAGGCGGCGCGGTAGTTATTTGGCGGTCCGACCTTTACCAAAAAGAAGCTTTGCGGCAACTTTCGGATACCTCGTTTTATGCCAAAATCCAGAAAGATCTCACTTAGAAAAATCAAAAACTTGTTAAAGACACCATTCAGAATCTCAGAGTTAATCAAGAATTACCGGACACTGCCACTAATCTCATCATCAACACCCCTAGAACTTCGTGCATTTACTTCTTGCCTAAAATTCACAAACCTAACATCCCAGGTCGCCCTATCGTTTCTGCCCACAGTAGTTGCCCCACCGAACTCATTTCTAGCTACTTAGACAGGATTATGACGCCTATCGTCAAATCTTTGCCATCATACATTAAAGACAGTACACACGCACTAAAAATTTTCCGCGATTTCAATTTCTCCGGACAAGACAAACTCATTTTCACCATGGACATTTTATCTCTGTACACAGTCATTTCCAATAGCGAAAGTCTTCAAGCACTTAAACACTTTTTCGATCAACGCACTGTCAAAGAACCAAGCTCGGAAACGATCCTCCGCCTTGCCGAACTAGTTTTAACGCTTTTTTAAATTGTTTTTCATTCGCCGGCAACTATTACAAACAAATTAATGGTGTAGCGATGGGCACAAGAATGCGACCTAGCTATGCCAATCTTTTTGTAGGATATGTTTGAACACCAATTTTTTAATCAGTACTGACGGCCCCAAACCTGAACTCTACGGCCACTACATCGACGATTGCATCGGCGCTATTTCATCCAGAAGAGAAGAACTCGATCATTTTATAACCTCCGTCAATTCTTTTCATCCGGCTCTTAAATATACCTGGGAAATTTCGGAAACTTCATTGGCTTTCCTAGATATCAAAGTTTCTATTAGTGGCACCTCGCTATGTACCAGTGTACACTACAAACTTACAGATTCTCACAGTTATTTGTTGTATTCATCATCACATCCATCACATGTCAAGAACTCCATTCCTTATTCTCAATTTCTTAGACTTCGACGTCTATGTAGTGATGACTCCGATTTTTCCAGCAAATCAGAGGAGATGTGCCAGTTCTTCGAAAAACGTGGCTATCCTGTCGCTGTGGTCAAAGCGGGCATCACAGCGCCCAACAGTTTGATCGACAGTCAACACTACAAACGTCACAAGAAGATAAGAATGACAGAATTCCATTCACCCTCACTTTCAATCCTCATAATCACGCAGTCAAAAGTATCATTCTTAATAATTTTAAATTACTCCAAAATGATCCCGAGAGTGGTAGAATCTTTTCGTAACCTCCACTTATTTAATTCAAACGCGACAAAAACGTGGGCAATTTTTTAGTTAGAAGCGCTCTCAAAACTAACGAGCAACCCGGCACTTTCAAATGCGCGCGCTCAAGATGCAAAATGTTAACACTAGCAAGATATCGGGACCTAAGCGATCTGTTAAGATTACCGATCGTTTCACTTGTAGCTCCGCAAATGTCATTTATTGCATAACCTGTACGTTATGCAATAAATTATACATTGGCGAGACAGGTAGACGACTAGGTGACCGATTCCGCGAACACCTTCGCGATGTTGAGAAGAATGACAAAGATGCATCTAAGCCAGTCGCTCGTCATTTTAATCTCCCTTACCACTCCAAAGAACACATGGCTATCTGCGGCTTTTCCCTACATCTAGGGACGACGGGAAGGCGCAAGAATCTAGAACAAAAATTCATCTTCCAAATCGGCACTCTTAATCCTCACGGTATTAACGAACGCTTTTCATTTAACTAATCACAGGGTGAAAAAAGGCGTTTCCGCATTTCGGAAAAGTAGCGAAAAATGGGAATTTAACATTTCCGATACGTTTCCGCAGGGCGGATACAACGTAAAACGCGAAAGAGAAAAATGACTGTGTTCATACGCATTTCCGCAGCAATTCCGTCTGCTTAAACATACAGGATTCTTTACGTCGTGTTTCCGAAGACGGACTCACCCGGAAACGTACTATGCTTACCTTTTCAGTAACTGAATCAATGTTTTCCATTTCTTTCAAATTGAAGTGCAGCTCGTTTCGTGACAAGATTCCCCGACTATGACTCCAGCATACTATTCCCACAGACGTGACTTCTAGTTTCACCTATAAGCTTTTGCTTGTTAAAATTTTACAAAGAAAAATGCCCCGACAAAACATTTCGGGATCTGGTTTATTTCGCAAAGGTTGTGCTTCAGTGCAACGCGCCTTACCGTGCCTACCCAGCAAACTTTTACATTTGACAATTACGTGTAAATACGTCAACTCAACAACCCATGCAACGGCGATCAACTTACAACTGTGCGAACTCTGCAAGGAGGCGTGACTGTCAATCAAATTCACACATCCTGATTGGCAAACAATTTGTAAAAAAAACTTTGTCTGCTGGCCACGGAAAGGCGCGTCGCACTGTAAAACAGAATGATAACCACTGCCTGAGTTGACAAAACATTCAACAAACTTTAGATTTATTGGAGCATTTAGATTTATCATTAGAGTTTAAATATATCGCAGCAAGTGACTCAAATGTGTCTTCAAGTACCAAAAACCAGTCTGATCGCAGAGTAACCCTAATATTTCTGCCAACTTAAAACTAAGTGTCAAAGCTACCATGAGTATATCACTGTAAGCTGAATAATACTAGTCAAAAGGCCTATTGGCTATTGATAACTGTAACTAATCAATGAAACATTCTTATCATTTCCTTTGTGGTTAAACCGAATTTAGAATTGGTCGTCACGCAACTAAATGTCACTGTATAAACAACGTACTTGAAAATGATTATATTATTGTTAAATAACTATCATCGATTTCGCAAAATGAAGGTAATTGTCACAAAAGCTACACGTTTATCTTTGGGTAATCACACACGAAAAATTGGTACTTTAAAAATTCTAAGGAGTAACTTGTTACCTCTGTAAACTGGAGGGTCTCGAACGAGTAAACAGCGAGTGACCCTTGGAACCAGTGCTTCCGTCCATTACTGCGCACGAGTGCCTCGTTTTGAAACGGCCGTCACTTATTTTTGCGCGTCATTTGAATTTGCTCTCCGATCATTCGCTTGCGTAGTGGTTCTTGTCTAATCGATTGGCAAATAAAGCAAGGATGGCTTCGCGGGAAGGTTGTTTAGATGAGGCCCCAACACAGCAAGACGCGACCCCAAGTCCAATGGAATCAATTCTGAAGGAACTGACGGGACTGAGGAAGGCCAACCAGAAGCTTAACGATCGTTTAGACTCTGTGCTTCAACGACCAACAGCAAAGAAGAGTCTTTTTGGCTCCAAATCTCGTTCATCCGTTGATCCTAGTTGTTCTGTAAGTACTGAGGTGTACTCTATGAAGATCTTTGTTAAATGCCCAAGATTATTAGCGGTATTATCGATGGTAAATTTGTAGAAAGATTGTGTCACGCCGCTCATTAGCTAAAAATAACTCAAGTTAATCCTGAGAACATTAGGCAAGCTAGGGATAACCCCTCTAAAAAAGAACGGACTGCCCTTAAAGAACTAAAAAATGACTCTGAAGTAGTTATTCGTATACAGGATAAAGGCTCTAGATTTGTATTAATTGATGTAAACGAATACGAGGAAAAAATGTTTGGTCAACTCAATAACCAGTTGCATTATAAACCTTTGCAATTGGATCCTACCGCTAAAATTTGTCATTAGTAGGCAATTGGTGTTCTAAATGGCTCGGAAAAGGTGAGATCTCTCCTGAAATAGCGAAGTGGGTATTGAATAAAGAATCGAAACCAGGAGTTGCTTTGGGAAATATCAAAACCCATAAAACAGGCAACCCGCTTAGACTCATCACATCTTGCTGTGGCACGGCAATTGGCCTTTACTGAATTTTATTTACAACCACTTGCCAGAAAACTGCCATCATTTATTAAGGACACCACCGATCTTCTTAACAAAATAGAAGACCTTAATTAATACTAGCGGCCCTTTTCCAACTGGCACCTTACTGGTTTCGTGGGATGTAGTTTCAATGTTTCCAAACATCGATAACAAACTTGGTCTTACTGCCGTAAGGAAAGCTTTGAATGCCAGAGAAAATAAATTTCCATCCACTACTTGCATTTTAGAAGCTGAGAAAATTTGTTTGAAAAGCAACCATTCTGTTTTTAAGGATAATTTCTTTCTTCAAATTCATGGCACAGCTATGGGTCCAAAGAATGCCTGCAGTTATGCCGATCTTGCCATGGGCGAAATCGATCTCCAAGCTAAATTTTCCAGTCAGATAAAGCCGTCCCTGTGGTGGCGATATGGTGACGATGTTTTTGATCTTTGGCAGCAAAGCCTTCCTGCTTTACATAAATTTACGGATTACATTAATTCTCTCTATCCTACTATTAAATTTGAGTTAGTTTACTCTGAGCGTGAGCTCCATGTATTAGATCTTACATTATACTTTATCGATGGATTTATTAGGACAGACGTCTATTCTAAACCTACAGACAGTCATTTATATCTTCCACCTTCTAGCTGCTATCCTAAGCATGTTTTCAAGGCCATTCCTTTCGGAGTAGCCACAAGATTGAAAAGAAATTGCTCTGATGAAACCTTTCTTGCCAAGAGAACAGCTGAGTACAAAGGGTACCTTCTCAATCAAGGTTATCCTTCTAAATTAGTTAATGATCAATTCTCCAAAGCCTCCGCCATTTCTAGAAATGATCTACTTAGAACTCGTGAAAAAGAAGCGAAGAAACTATTTCCGTTTGTTATTACATTCAATCCAAATTTACCCGATGTTGGTAACATAATTAGAAAGCACTTGTTTATTCTACAATCCAACCCCAAATTAAAAGAACTTTTCCCTCGAGGCTCTGTCATACCAGCCTTCCGTCGGTCAAAAAACCTTAAAGAATTGTTAGCACCATCCCGCTTGAAAACCGCCGCAGAGGGACGAACGGATCACCACAACAATGGTTGTTTTAAATGCAATAGAAATAGATGCGACCTTTGTAAGAATTTCTTTGTGGAATCTAAATCTTTCCTTAGTTTTAAGACGGAAAAAAAAAATACACCATTCATTCCAGTCTTTCCTGCGATTCTAAAAACGTTATTTATTTAGCCTCTTGCAAGAAATGCGCTTGCAATATGTGGGATCTACCACCACTGATTTTAGAATTAGGTTCCGTAATCACAAGTCTGCTATGCTTACAAACAAAACAACTTGCGAAGTAGCAGTGCATTTTAACAAAATCCCACATACCCTAGATGATTTTTCATTTCAATGCATTGATCAGGTGCAGGCCTCATGCAACTCTGAAGAAATCGATAGGCTTTTAATTACAAAAGAGGCTTATTGGAGTGCTCAGCTGTTCTCTCTAGCACCCCACGGCTTAAATAAAAGGAAGGAATTTCATTCAAAAAACAGAATTTGTTATAATTAGTTTCCTTTCCCATAGAGTACGTTCCTACATGATCAACCGTTCTGAGGCCCTCTTCTTGGATTTCGTCAGGCCTTTGGGTTTTAGATGAACTCAAAGGTCCTGACCGGGAAGCTCATTATGATTTACAATGTTTAAGGGCCCCTCTAGGGGTTTTGTTAATTTTTTTGCTTCGTTAATTTAGCTTTTTTGTCGTCTACAAATTAGCACCACTTTTTGTTCTTCTTTTTTGCAATCTTATATTTTTTTGACAGCTGTCACTTGTAATTATGTAATTGTTAGCGCCTAAATCTTATTTAAGTTTCGTTTTTATTCAAAAGTTGTCATAACGTTTTATTAAATTTTTAATTTTTAAACTTTTTTTACGTCAGAAGTTGTCCGTCCTCGCTTCTTTTTTAGCTTACTACAGTCGTTCATGTCGTGAGGGTTGCACTAGGAATCTTGAAGATCCTCCTGACGTGGTGACACCTTTGTTGGCCTGAGAGACTCACTAACAGTTGTTATATATCATCAATTTCTCACGTCATTTCATTATATATATCACGCTGCTGCGCACTTATTTTTATATCACAAACACTACGTAAATTTACATACATGTTGGTGTTAGGGTGCTAAGCTAATTGTTCTGTTGTAGCGCCTTCGCTCGGTGCCTGCATGATGATACTAACTCGTTTCTTTTGTTCAAGGTACATCGCTCCGGTTCACAGATAATGACAAATTTCTCGCTCAAGCATAAATTACAACGTTTAGTTGAACTGCTGTACGGTTTAGCGCGGCAGACAATTTGCCATGTAATTTCATGCTCTATGTTGTTATCTTTTAGCGACCATACGTGCTTGCTGAGTTCAGTTGAATTTCTATAGCTCTTATGTTCAGGGGCCCCCTTCGGGGATTCCTATTGTTTTCTTTGAATTTCTTATGTAAACGGTTTTTATTCATTGTTGTAAAACCCTATTTAAGTTGTAGATTTTTCTACCGACTCTTTTGTAACTGAAGAAGGTCGAGAGACCGAAACGTTTTATAGAATTTTAAATTTTTTTATAGTTTTTAAACCAAAAGTTGTCCATTTTCGGCTTCATTTTTAACCATTTTTTTATCATCTACCGAATCAGGACTGTGAGTCCTTGTGATCCTTTTGGTTGCATCTTTGTTGGCTCAGGAAGCACTCATAACCGTCTTTCTATATATATATATATATATATATATATATAGCTGAAGTTTTGAAAACAAGGTCAAACTTGGCTGCAAAATCCAAAGTGCAACTGCTGCCTTTGGCAGCAGTTGCACTGACGGTGAGCTTTAAATTCCTAGGGGGGGCTGCGTCATGGCTTGTCGCATGCAAGTCTAACAAGTGTGAGGTGTTAGTCCATAGCCAAAACAACTCACTAGACCTCTCTATGGGAGGGTGAGGGAAGAAAATCTCCACGTGTTGGGTAAGGCTTCCATGAGATATTAAATATTACTTCTTCTGAAGTCACCTTCGTGATGTTTGAAAGATTAGTTCGAAATATAGCAGACATATTAATTGCCTTAACTGCCTTAATGGCTGATGATATTAGCCTTTTTCTCACACATATACATTTTTTGTTTAAATTTCCAGGTCCAAGTCACAACTTGCCAAATGACAATGACTCTGACTTCTTAAATTAAAAGATGTTGTCAATGGAAAGGTTAGAGTCTAGTTACTGACAAAATATAACCGTCCCATCTATTCTAGTCTAATTTAAAGACAAATTAAGATACTTAGTTAGCACCCGTTTTTCAAAAGATCATATATATATATATATATATATATATATATATATACACCCGTTTTCAAAAACGTTGCAATTTCAAAGTTTATATGATATATATGTGCCTTTTGTTTTCTCGTCAGAGAGGTGTTGACAGAAAGAACAATAGCTGCTGTCAAACCTTTTGTAGGCTTTGTTTGCATTTCACCAGTTTACCTCTTTCTACGATCCACCATACCTTTTCTTCTCATTTTTCTTTTTTTTTTTTTTTAATAATTGAAAAGAATAAGGTATGTGAGAAAGGCAGTGTCTTAACATCTGTGCGCTGGAAACTCAGTGTTATTATTTTTTTCCTAACTGAAAGAACTGCTCGGGTTATGAAGATAGTGATTACTAGTCAGCTCTTTTTCGAATTACCTTGAAGAACGGAGCAGTTTCGCCAAATATCTCAACTCAAAAGCCAAAAAAACAAAAAGTTGAACGTAAATTACTTTTGGGGAAAGTTAAGTTGTAGGGGGTTTTCACATGACGTCATCGCCGCCATGTTGGTGGACGAAAACAAAAGATCTCTCATTAACTTCTTTTGTTCGTCCACCAGAAGTCGTACTTTTCTCTATCTTGTTATTGGTGTCTCTTGATCTTTATAATTTTCTCATCCTGTCACTTTTGTTCATAAAGGATGCTGTAAGAAAGACATATAAAGAAATGAAGCAGCAAAGAGAAGATTTTGTTGGATTTCTGACAGATGTCAGGTTGGTGTCTCAGTACACAGTCAGCACAGTCTGTCCGAAGGCACCATGCACGAGTCACGCACCAGATTATGTTGTTGGTGTTGTCTAGCGCTGGCGCGCGGGGTGCGAAGGGTAGTAATGAACGAATCGTGATGCAGGTACGAAACTTCTTGATAGCGCAGTCCATCATTTAAGGGTTTTTAATGTCCCACAGTGTTTATATATTTCACGGTTTCTTACTGAATCAGATGGGTTGAGGCTAAATCGCGTGGGTGGTGGGTCGTGTTTGTTTGAAGATAAAAAAAAAAGATATATATTAGCTCCCTCAGTGCTCGGTCCAAATTTGCAATTGCCCTAAGACTAAGGGTTAGGGTTTAGGGTTAGGGTTAGGGTTGCGTTTCATAGTAAAAATAGAAAATGAATATTCACTTTTATGTGCTCTCGTTGTCGTCAAAATCTCAAATTTGGTGACTTGACGTCATTGTTGTGCTGAGTACCGCACAAATATGTGCTAAAATGCGTGCGCACGTGCAGCACCGCTATTTTTCTTCTTTTAACCAATGATATTGTTTTGAGGCCTGGCCAAACGCTCGCAACATTTCAACGCAATATCTTCATCATTGTTGGGCACAACATGTTGCTTACGTTTGCCCACCCTGTTTGCGATATGTGGCAACATGTTGTATGATGTTGGATCAAATTTGACAACGGTCAACTTTTTCGTGCAACATTTTGGATGTTGCATGATGTTGTATCGTTTGCACACGTTCACGCAACATTGTTGAACTAAGACGTGCACGGTAGGTCCACTTGTCGCGCGCCAGGGGCCTAGGGCACATAAACATCAACGTCTTGCGTTGAAAATGTTGCGTGCGTTTGGCCAGCCCGTTCAACACATGTCGCAACATCATGCAACAATGTTGCAAGGTGTTGCGTTGAAATGTTGCGAGCGTTTAGCCAGGCCTTAATAACGGCGGGTCTAAAACACAAGTCACATTCCACAGGTCACTAGTTGCAGATCATTGTTTTAAGTTTTGGAAAGTAACCAAAAACCCTCAATTTGGCTAACCCTAGGCCTACGGTTGGTTTTTAGGCCTAGGGTTAGCCAAATTGAGGGTTTTGGGTTGCTTTCAAAAAGGTAAAACAATGACCTGTGACGAGTGACCTGTGGAATGTGACCTGTGTTTTAGACCCGCCGCCTTAATAAGCAACGTAAGCGGGGAGGGTGCCCATAGCTCATTTCTAGGTTTGATTTTTATTTCGTTAGAGTCTTCTTCACCTTCAGTTGTATTCACACTTGGAAAATAATGAACAAACAGCAAACTCATGGGGAAGGCATAAAAATTGTATTTTTTCTGTTGAAATATTAACTTTTCAGAATAAGCAAAAAAGGAAAAAAAGTAGTCCAGATTGCCGGTAATTCCAGCTACGCAAATGGCAACTTAGCGAATAGCAATTTGGTGATACAGGGTTTTTCAGGTCGCTTAGAGAGTGACAACCGGAAATCTCGTGAAAACAGTTTCTTTCCAAGCGAGTCGGCAAACGTCAATAGAATTGTCATTAAATATGAAGCCAACAAAACCAGGCAGCTTGATAAGCAAGTGGGTAATTAATTTCGGAAATACAACTCTAGTGCAACACGCACAAGAACAGTGATTATAATAAGAAGGACGTGCATACAAGCTTCGTTAGGATCTCCCGCCACATTATTGATGCATTCGCACACGCTCTCTCCTCATATTACCGGCATGAAACCTATTCTTATCCGTGAAAACACGTATCATTCTTAAGTCGCTTATGCCCGCCGCACACGGTGAGGAAAGAGCTGAGCAAACTGCCTCGCGAGGCGGTTTGCTCAGCCGTTTTCTCACCGTGTGCGGGGAACTTTTGGTGAGAAATTGGCCTCGCGAGGCCGTGAGGAAAAAATCAAACATGTTTGATATTTTTCGCCTCGCGAGGCAAATTCCTTATTGTGTGCGGCCATCGTGAGAATCGAGTTGAGCTTGGTCAACGAAGCATCCAATAAAAATACGTGGCATTCTCACGTGATTTCAGTGACGTGGGAATTTCTTCCTCCGACACCATCCTGAACCGCTGGAGTCGCGTGAGTATGCCATGTATTTTTATTGGCTGCTTGATTAAACCAAGCTCAGCTCGATTCTCAAGATGGCCGCACACATTGAGGAATTTGTCTCCCAATTCTGAAAGAATCCTAGCGGGACGAGCTTGTCAAGGGGAGCCTCTATCTCCCATACTTCGCCTAGAAATCAGCCTTTTCCCGAGCACAACGCCTCCCTTGGGAGATTCAGCACAGCCACTGTTGTAAAACCCTGAGCCAATCTTAACAAAGCTATCTTAGCGTCAAGGGAAATGCGATAATTTTCGAGGGAAAAACCTGTTCCTAAAAACAAATATTCTTAGGAAAGGGTTGACTCCAGGAATTAGAGGAGATTGAGGTTCCACGGGCTGAGCTCTTACCTGAACCTAGATTAAAGGCCTAGCTGCCACGAGTGTACTTCTGCTCAGCGGTAGAGCAAAGGAGCGCTCGGATATTTTCTAAGCAGCGCCGATATTTCTCAGAAAAAATACCTCTTTCCATCCACAACTTTCCAGTACACATTTATCGTTTCGTCAACGAGTTGCATGTGAGAGTATTTCAAGGTCCAAAGTCGATACGCAACAAATCCCGTACCTCTGAAACGACGATTATCAACAATTCGTAATTTAACTCTGGATTGACTGTTATCCTCAGTTTAGATTACTCTTTCCCAGGACTTGTGGTAGCAGATAAAAAGAAAAAAAAAGTAAATGTTGTATTCCTGGACGGGATTTGAACCCAGAGCACCCACTTTGAAGGAAGTGCTCTTATCCACCCCTAAAGATCAACTGGCCGTGACAATTGTGCCGATTATTTATCAACACTAATTAGTATACATAAAATCATTGGCTGAATAGTGGTTAAGTCTAGTGCTTTCTCTTTAGGTTTGGTAACCGACATTTTCTGCTACTTAAACTTGTTTCTTAGCAGGTATACACATACACAAATAATGTTCTGGCAGCTAGCAATATGGTAGTCTAGTAGTGGTTAAGTGAAAGGGTTATTAATCGAATGCGAATTGAGGCATTTGGGTTCCGATTTAAAATATATATATTAATTTCCCATAAACTCTATCAAGCGGTAAGCGTCCTAAATTGACCATAATAGTCAATTTAGAGAAATTAGGATTTGTCGATAATCGTCATTTCAGAGGTAGAGGGTGGGTTGCGATACGCTGTGTTGATTCATCTCACCCTGGGAAAACGGGATCCGATAGTGTTACGTCAGCGTATTCGAAAATTTGCGGATAGGAATTGAATTCTCACGGCTGGACTGGATCTAGCATGAAATGGAGGCTAATGCTGGCAAATCTTTGCAAATGCAAATTAATTTGCCCGCATTAGCCTCCATTTCATGCTAGATCCAGTCCAACCGTTAGAATACGAAACTGGCCTATTCGCCGGATACGTGTGGACACAAGGCGTAGTCGGAATACAAAAATTTCCGGACACGTGTGTTCGGGGCCTTAATTTTTGCTGGTTTATTTCAGCGTCACACTTTACCCGCCGTTCCTGTCTCAGAAGTGAAATATCGGTGGAAGGACACAAACACTCGTTTCTGGGTTTACGGAATGGAGCACAAAGTACACGCCCCAGACTACCCCCAACAGTGCTGCTGTGGTTGCATTCTGCTTTAGAGTTGGAAAGAAGGACCAGCAAGTGTTTTCTTCTAAACCAATTGACGTCTTTACATTTTGTTTCATTAACATACTTGTTTGCTCACAGAAGGCATTATGCTATTTAAAAACTGACTTCAAAAGTTAATAGCACTTGTCAAACTTAGTTAAATCTCAATTTTTTAGCATTTGGCTTTGATAACGCGCCAGTTATTAGCCATCAAAAACTGATAAATTCTTGGGTGGCAAAAGTGCTCATGATACGATAAACTGAATTCTTTGTAAACTTTCGAATTTTCAAAGCTAGGATCGTTGCTCAGAGATTATCTGGTATGTCGGGTTCAAATGTTCAGACATAGATCATTAGGCAATGCACTTTCAATATTCAGCTGCCTGGTTAGAAAACGACAGCCTTGTGTTAATAAGGCAAAAAATGTAAGCAAAGAAGCACGAGAGATTTACGGAGACACATCAACCTGTTGTTGTTTATTAGTGTCCTTTGCTTTAACAATAACCAACTCGAAAATCGATCAATAATTATTGTTGTAGCTCGTTACTGAAATGCAAGTTTTCTATTGGACGAAAACGTATCACGTGACGCGCCTCAGACCTGTGTAACTCCCTAGGGTGAACAATAGTCACTAACTCCCTAGGGAAACAAGAGCTTGAACCTTGGACTTGCACGTGATTAGAGCGTGCGTCTTGAAAGCGCGGCAAATTTGTGAGCAGGTAAAATTAAGTGCAAGTCTTCATCCATCACATCCACACAGTAGCGATGGCCTCACTTGAGTTCTTTCCATATATAGGTAAAATTAAGATTAGGTTTTCGTAAACTGAGAGAATTCTTATCAAAAGTACAGGTATACAATCATACCGCCGTTGCATTACTTCGTTAACATTTAAATAGTTGCCTATGGGAATCTTTTTGTGGTCTTGGCGTCAACGGTGATGCGCTATGAAAAGGTGGTATGGGCTTACAGCGGTTGTCCTCAAAAGTGCAGGAGTAGCAGGATAATTCCGATAATTTCGCTTTTTGATTGCTGTGTAATGGTCATTGGCTGGATTAAGAATCGTGCTCCTTTGTCGTTCTCCATTTGTTCTGCATTCAATTCATATTTCTGGAGCCTGGGTTTATATTCAGTTGAATTTGTTGCAGTGTTCGTTTTAGTTTCATTATGGAAGCTTTCGACAGCCAGCCATGTCTGGAATTTTTGTTGGTATCTGATCTTGTAGCCATTTCCTGAAAAAAAAAAATTCAAACTGTTAACGATACTGTTGCACTGTGATAGGTAATCCAGGAAATTTTTGTCCGAAGAATCTGAAATCCGGAGTCAGAAAAGGCCTCTTTCCAAATTACCAGAATGCTGTTTGCCCTCCAAAATTTTGCAGAAGCATTGTTTTTATTTTCGCTTGTGACCCTTGTAAGTCACAAGAGAAACTGGAAACAATGCTTATGCAAAATTTTGGAGGACAAGCAAAAAGTATTACGGCATTTTTGGTCAAGTGGCCTGTTTGGAACCACGGTAAAATATAGATTCTGGGCACGTCAGGAATCCGGAATCGATGGAGGGGCAATCTGGAATTAAGGACATAAAATCCGGAACCCACTGCATGGAATTCAGTATCTAATACTGTCTTGGTATAGCAGAGTTTTAAAGCAAGCAAACATGGACAATCTTCCTGTCGGTGTACGTTGGATCAGTGACTTGATCTGATCGGCATAATTACAAGTTGAGAAGCTAAATATTTTGAGCGAGAGCCGATACAACGTAGATTTGATTTTAGTAGTGTACTATATTTCGGCTGTCCAAACCAGCCTTCTTCAGGTACAATAAGAGTTTACATTGGATAGCCTCTATGTATATATAGTAAATGGATGTTGACCTAGTTACTATACATACTATATATACATTTACTATATATATGTGCATAGAAGCAATCCAATGTAAACTTCCATTGTACCTGAAGAAGGCTGGTTTGGCCAGCCGAAATAGAGTACACCACTAAAATCAAATCTACGTTGTATCGGCTCTTGATCAAAATATTTAACTTCTGTCTTGGAATACCCTAGATGAGGTGAATATTATTTGTTTTTTTCTTTTAATAGTGCTCGTACTACGGGCAGCAACTTTCAAACCAGCTTCTAGCACTGAGCGGTTAATATCCCTTTGATCCACTTACCTGGAGTGCATTCTCTCCGCTAGGTATGAAATGTCCTAAAAGGAAAAGAAATAGAAAGAAAGAAACTTGAGTCCGTCACTTAAACTTTTGAACATATAAAGCAATCTTGCTTCGATACGTAACTTTATTTTCCCAGTTATACATTCCTACGAGTTCAGTGTTTGGTCAGGTGGTCATGACTCAAAGCTGACAACTTATCTCTCATCTGCGTTGCCGTTTTCTCAGATCATCTATCTAGAACGGCTCCTTTCACTAATTATTGTTAAAGTGTTACCATATGATTTAAAAAAAAATCACTTCCCTTTTTTCTTCTGAATTTGAAAATGTTTGCTTGACGCCTGACTGGCAAAATTTTGAGCTTTGATTTTTATCCAAAGGCTGTTTACTTTGACTGTAAGTTTTGGATTTCGCGGTATGCTATTTCTCACGTTCTAAACTGACCGATTAAACCGATTAGGGTTGAATTTAGGAAAAGTGTTGTCATTTACTCAAAAGCTTAGAATTTCAGCGTGTAAACGCAGCTTATTATATATGAAAAACACGAGTTTAAAAGTCTGAAAGCCCTAAATTTCCGTGCTGCACATTAATTCAGTCGCGTACACACGCATTGTTCTCTTAACCTAATGAGTATTTAACGTCATTTTCTCCTCGATCCAGCTCTCACAAGATTTCAAAGTGAGTAATATTACTAATGGCGGGGAGCATTAAATAGAAAAATTCCAGTTAAAATAAACAGGTATCTTCTTTTAAAAAAAGCCTTAAGACTTAGGCCACTTACTGTTAAGTTAACATGCTTTTGAAATCCACAGAACAAGAAGAATTGATTTTTTGGTCATACTACCACTTTAACTTAGCCAATTGACGCCACGGCTAATACGTCACATAACATATATGTCTATAAAATGCATCCAATTAGATACACGACGATTTTAATAAGCGTCACGAAGTGTCCTCTTTCCCTTTTTTTCCAACTTCAACAACTTTCACCTGATTGCTGGGCAATTTTAATTGATCACAACAACAAACATATGTAAGATGTTACATCATGATGTGAAGAAACATCTAGAGGCACGTGGGAAGCAGACAGGAAAACGAGCACACTGGTAATAAAATCACGGAAAACCGAAGACAAAACGAAATAATAGGTCCGCAATGGGCACGTGTATACTCTTGGAAGCCTATGATGAAATGATTACCTTAAACATCATTTCGCTCGATCGAGCAATTTTCCCCTTGTTATAGTTGTTGGGCTTTACAATCCTAAGAAGAGAATCCTCAAAACATATTCATCTTTGCTTTCGATGGTTGTGCAAACCTTTCCAGACTTACTAAAACATAGACTCCACACGCAAGATGTCCATGTGGCTAGGGTGTGAGATATTCTTAAGTCTAAATACTTACTTCAGATTCTTGCAGCCCGTTTTCCCAGCAATGTTTGTATCTTTTTCCAATGATCTTTTCTTTACGACAAATGCACGCGCTTTTCACGCTCACAACATCTTTGAGAGTTAGTTGTGGAATAAATGACTTGCGTGAAATATCCGAGGAAGATATTGTTGTCGGCCTCTCTATCAAACCAACGTTGCAGGTCATAGATTGCTTGTGATACGACATGCTCGGTTCTGACTGACATCTTTCGAGGAATCTGTCAGAATGCCTATTTTCTCGTGTTGGACAGGCAATAATTTGTCTGTATGGCTTTGCTACTCCACAAATAAATATTTTAGATGATAATTCTTGTGGCTGCGTAGAATTGGACACCATGTTATTAACGATGACGTCACGGACAGATGAGGTGTGGGACACACGAATGGATGGAAGAAATCTACAACGGGAAGAAAATAAAGCCACAAAAATGATATTATTCAGTATTTGTCAACAAGCCCCCCCCCCCCCCCCCCTCCCCACCTTAATTTCTCGATGCTTTGGCAGAAGTTCATAAACTCCGATGGAAGCGGCTCATCGGTCTCGACATTACCTATTCCTCGTATTACCGTGTTCCTTGTACCACCCATGATTTTGCATGAAGCACGAGCAATCGTGGGGCTTCGGGATCGCAGACCAATCAGAGGCGTTGTGGTCATCAGGACCAATCTGATTGGGCATAATTTGGCGGAAGCCGTATTGTAAATTAATATACTACGAAAACCACCGATGTGTGGAATGGGCCCAAATTTTTGAGTGACTGCCCCTCTCCCTTCAGTTAAACATTTTGATGAAATTTTTTTCCCACGGTGTGAGCAATAGCCGGCTTTCGCCGTCAAGGTGTACCGGAACAACCACAACATTGTAAAGATACGTTTTCAAAATCTTGAGCCCCGGCGGGAAATGGATAAAATTGTTCTTGTCGAGCGAAGAGGTTGCAAGTGCAACCATGCATTCTCTGTTAGTTTGAGTGCAAGAAAGGTTCCCTGGCCTGAAAAGTAGCATCGAACACAACACCTCTCAAGAATTTGAACTATTTACAAGCGAAAGTGGGCGGGGCAATTACTCAGTAATTCGGGCCCATTTCAGAGATCCGGGGTTTCGTAGTAACACAGTATAAAACTGATGGGCCAAGGTCAAAAGAGAGAGATTGACACTTGTGGGTTAATTAAAGGCGTCTGCTTCTCAATTTGGCTAAAGTTGTTGTGTCATTCATTTTATCCAAGCACATACGTGATCACATATAAATAATTAACTCGCCGCATTACGTCAGACGATTCCTTGCTGAGATATCTTCAGTGTCGATCTTTTACTAGCTAGGAGAAATCTCCTTGTTTTTTCCCCTGAGTAGCAGCCATATTGCTTTAAAGAAACAATTGAAAGAATAAGCACAAAAAGAAATTAATTCTCAAAAGGATCAAATCTTTTATCCTCCCTCTTGGCTGCCGTCTGTGTTTTCTTCAAACATGGAACCCAGGCTTTGTCTCTTATCCTCTTTCACGGTCAGAGAGGGCCTGGGATCGCAGTTGTGTATTTTTCCTCCAACATGGCTGCCGTGACGTCAATGCGAATGCACGTCCATCGGTGATAAGTTATAAAGGTAAGCATTTATTTAGTTATTTTGCCTTATTTGTGTTGATTAGCTCTAAACTTGAGCCTGCGATATGGTCACGTGATACTGGTCACATTGGCATACATGGAGGGGTCGTAAGGTGACCAAAACGAAATTTTCTCGCACAGATGGGTTACCCTATTTTCTTACCAATGGTGGGTCCCGACAGCAAGAGAGACAACAATATTTTATACTCTACTTGGGGCTGACTGGTATATTAAATGCTACTACGTTTGATCTATTAAGTCTCATTCCTTTGACGTGCATCTTTAATTTAGATCAGTACGCAGTAACTGGCGTACATACCTGTCAAACATGATTTGAAATTGGTCTTTCATGTCGCTGATGTTCACAAACATCATTGCATCCGGGTTGATTTCACAGGCCTAAAAAAGCGCAAGACATTCTACAAGCATGACGTTGTTTACACTGATATGGAAACGCAAATTTGGGGCCTTATGCGCAAGGAGCGCGAGCAGAGAAATATTCTTGTCCCCTAGGGACCCATGACTAGGAGCCTCCCTATGAAGTACAGCCTGGAGTCAAACTTTAATTGTGCTTATCTTTCTATGTTTAGCACTAACTCCTCAACAGAACACTAACATTTACTTCAATTTTCATACGTTGTTTTTGCTATTTTTGTCTTCGTTTGACAATAACCTTATTCTGATTGGCCTTTGTCAACAGTAAGTGTAGAGGCAAAGAACTCGTGGCATTCTAAGAATAGAAAGATACAAGATACACCCAAAGGTTAACTCATAGGGCTTGGATGAGAGAGGCAAGCTCCAACTCATGAGTTCCTGCTTCCCGAATAGCATTGTTTCTTCGATGAGTACCGAGATTAAGGTTTTTTTTCTCCGGTGTTCCTAGTGTGAACGCGCCTAACGTTTTAAAAATGGTGATTTGGGGTGTAGTTTGTAAATAGGATACCTTGATAAGGTCGGGTTCTTGCCTTCTCTCTTTCATTTTATCTTTTAAGCCTCTCTGTAAAGAAAAATCAGTGCTTGGTCTAGTACGTTCATCCATCCTTTTTATGATTATTATTTGTATAATATTTATGATTAGGTGGTCCATTACGTAATACACGATAAACTTGCTACGATTGTTCTTGCCACTGATATGTAGTCATTCGTGATCACTTGGTTACTTTCCCTATCAGCGTGACAGGATAGCGTGACCTCAATACGTCATTACGTCATACTTACTAGATGGCTATCAGTTATCCATTAAATCGAACCCAGGCTACATTAATGAAAAGCGAGTGTTCTTACCCCGCACAAATCCTGATCCTAAAATCTTGGCCTCACTTCTTCAAAGACCGTTTAACTTTATTTGGTGGATATAGCGATATTCACCGTTTATAAACAAACAATTGCTTTGATATTTAAATTTTGCCAGCCAAAGAACAAAAAAAAGCCATTGTTTCGGCAGTCGATAGATCTCTGGTTGGCACGTTAATGACAATAGGTGTCGTAACGGTGAGTATCGCTACGAAGAGTAAGTCACTATTCTTTAATTGCACTCATCCAGGTGATCTGGTGACGTAATTTGGAGGACCGGGAAGAAAAATTTTAACGCCGTATCCCACAACCGCGCGCTACCTTAGGTGTTGTTTCCAAACAAACTCCCTGCAGTATTGCCATCGCCAAAACTCAACAGATCATTACGTGTCTATCACATTTTCCTGTTACTGAATGAACATTCAAGTAGACCCGACAAGATCTAACCTCGCCTCTGCCAGTTGAATTCCAAAATAAGGCCGCGCGCGGTCGTGGAACACGGCGTTAAAATTGTTCTCCCCAGTCCTCCGAATTACGTCACCAGATCACCTGGATATGATAAAAAGTCCATGTTGGTGCCAAAGCAATAGAAAAATATAGCGAAAGTTTCTTGCATAATCATGATTCCCAAGAAACGTTTTCGCTATTGTTCTTTCCACCAACATGCCCGCCGTGACGTCATGTGCAATCAGAGAATCCAGAGTGTAAAATAAACGGGCCGTTAAGCGTTGGCCAAGCTATTCATTCACCACGCCTTTACATAGACGTGCTTAGAGTGTGGATATTTGCGGTGACGTGGGCAAATAACGAAATCTTCGCAAAGATCGAAACTATCGGATAATGACTTACCCACTGGAAAACATTATAGCTACATTATCCGTCCTTTGAACAAACGGGATGACATGTGAGGTCGACTTGTGGCAAATCCACTCAAACACAACAACAACGACAACAACAACAACAAAAACAACAACTTTTTAACGTTTAGAGTGAGATATTCGATTGAACTCGATCTAACTTAGAACATAACCATTAACTAATTCCCAACTAAATAGTTCTTTCTCATATAACGACGTTTCTTGTGACGTCATCCATTGTTATTAATATGCCAGCCAGAACCTAATTGGGTATTGAACAATGACTTCTTTTGTTCCGTGGTTGGCAAATTTGAATATCAAAAGAAATGTGACGTCAATGTTTCTGAACAAGAAAAATACCGCTATTCACGGGATACAATATTGACTCGTCCCCAGTCGTCTTGCTTGTATAACGAGTGGCGCGCACAAGGGGCGATGGGAAGGATGAAAGCGAGGAGAGGCGACTAGGGACGAGTCAGGATACAATGCAAACTTGCAAGTGATCAGCTCCCAGATAGCCTGATAGCTCAGATGGTCTAGCAAGTGCAGCGTAGCAATCGCGAGGTAATAGGTTCTAGTAGCGTTCAAAGCCTTGATTTCTTCAGGCTTCTTTCGAAACTGCGCTTATGTTGCCTCATAACCGCGATGATGTTTTTCCCTCAGAATAATTAAGTTCTCAAGATAACTGTCCTTCTGCGCCCTTTACCTTTAGTTTTCTTCATAATCCTCGGGGAAGCCAGCCACAAACATGATTTGGGTATAACTGAATAGCATAGCTGGCGTCTGATAACGCCTAAGGAAAAATAGATTTTGAGGTTTAGTTCTTCGACAAATTCGTTACAGGGGCTGATAATGGAGAATAAATGAAACTATTGCATATGTTTTCCATTATGAAATATGAAATTTATATATTCGTATACAATGACAACAGCAACCCTTATTTTGTACCTCTATAGTTGTCAATTCAAACTTTACTATACATGTTGTATCTGTACTTGACAATCAGTTATAACCGCATTCAAGCCACATTTAAGCTTAACTCAACAACTCTAGCACAAATGCAATCCTCTTCTATTCCTAGGCCACTCTTCTAACTTCTCGTATGTGGATCACATGACCGATACTACATTACATACTTCTAAATAAATTAAGGGTGCGCTGTACTATGTCCAGAACTGGTACACATAAGCCAAATAGCAGCTTGAAATTCATTGCATTAATATGTCGAGATAGTTTTCGTTCTAGACAAAATAGAAGGACGCGTAAATTACAGCGCGTATCCACGCTCAAACTTTTAATGGACCTCTCTATAACTTGTACGTTTTGTTTTCCCATTTCTAACCTCGTCATTTTGCATGCGCATATGTATGCGTAACTTATGAGAAACCAAAACGAAGATTCGCTTGGGTACATCACGTGGTCTGAAATAGGAAAACAAAACGTACAAGCTAAAGAGGTCCAATAGCCGCAATAATTGGATATAAACATATATATATATATATATATATATATATATATACATACACAGTACTTTAAGTTCCAATACTAGCCCTCAGAGAGTGCTCAACAACAAAGGAGTTGGAGCTGGTTATATATATAGAAGAGTGGACTACTTTTTCATTGCAGATCGACAAGCTTGTTTCGTAGGAGCGTAGCGCTCCCACTCTTCAGGATCTTATGATTCTATTTACATAAACGCGGTATTTATGCGTTCATTTTTTCATCACACTTGCTTACACATTGTTTGGTTCTTAATTACACGTGCTTTAGTAAAAACCTACTTGCATGCCGGCAGCTGCTAACTAACTCTGACCTTTTGTTAAGTGTGGCGAGCTTCGGGTGGCAAATGATGTAATATTTTTCAAGTGTGCATAAGTTACATCTTTTTGTAGTGTTACAATACGCACGCGCTCTGCCTAGAATTTTCCAAGTGATCTGATACTCTGTTTTTGCTTTCTTTAAGCGCCATACATATTTGCTTAGCTCAGTTTGATTACTGTACTTTTCTGTCCTAAGAGATTGCTTGTGGTTTGCGAACCTCGCCTTAAAGTCCGTGTCCGTGAGCCCTACGTAGTGCTCAGTCCCCTCGCTAGATGTGACAGAGGCCTGGTACACAATGCCCTTTGCGAGGCACTGGTTACTAAAGAACGTGTAATGAAGAACCAAACAATGTGTAAGCAAGTGTGATGAAAAAATGAACGCATAAATACCGCGTTTATGTAAATAGAATCATAAGATCCTGAAGAGTGGGAGCGCTACGCTCCTACGAAACAAGCTTGTCGATCTGCAATGAAAAAGTAGTCCACTCTTCTATATATATATATATATATATATATACATATACATATACATATACATATACATATATATATAACTGACTGCAGACAGTACTGTTTCGGCCTTCTGGGCCTCATCAGTGCAGTGCTGATGTCTGGGATGGAGGTTAAGCTTATAAAGCCACCCCAAATGTCCCACACCTGTGGTACATCTAAGCCATGCCAGAGTGCTCAAACTAGCGAGCTAGTGAGCATGCGCAATTGCTAGCGGCAATGACTCATTATATATATATATATTTATTTAAACCCCTGAAGAGTGAAGCGATTCACGAAACAGGCTTGTCGGGAAATGTAGTTGCGTCCTTTTTTCCCCTTAAAAAAAAAAAAAAAAAAAATATATATATATATATATATATATAATTGGAGATATATATATATATATGAGCGAATTCGCTAAAAGATAGCTGCTGGAGTTTTCGCTTAAGGACGGCCGTAGCCCGTGTTCAAGCCATTGTGGCCTCTCAAAATTGAGGGGGCTTGCCGTCAAGGCCTGCTTTGCCAAACATCCCAGGGACAGTTCTAGCTCTGAGTTGTGTGTCAAAAGCACAGGGCTGGGGGGGGGGAGGGGGGGAGGGTTGCTGCTTTGAGACTTTAACTGCAGTTAGAGTTTGTGGCCTTGTTAAGTGAGACTTTACAGTGTAGGATGCCTTGGCAATTTTTCCTGGACTAGTCTAGGCCTGAATGATAGTTTGCCTTTGATCACCAATTAGAGTGAACCCACAGAGTGGCGTGGGGTGGTGATTGTTGGTTGTCTGACCAAAGCACAGGGGTGGGGAGGGTAGCTTTTTTTAAACTTTGTGACGGCAGCAGAATTGCCTTGTTTTCACAATTTCTGCAGCCACATGAAAGTAATCCAATAAGGGGAAGGGCATTCTGTCTGCGCGTGCGCGAGCCATTAAAGATCGAACACACTGCGGCGCCATTTTGTTTTGCGGGGTGTGTCGTGCAGTATTTATAATTGGAGATCGCCGCTTTAGAAAGAATGTTTTTTAGTTCAACAACAGTTCTGTCACAGAATGCTTTTGCAGAATTTGCTGTCGCTTCGATTGGCGAGATTTGAAGATCAGAGTCTGAACAAAATGGTTTATTTCATGTGAAGCACAGCGAAGGGAAAGGGGATTTCCCTTTCAATTAAGGTGGCTAAGAGAGAAATCAATTAAATGAGGTAAGTTTCAAGGAATCGAAGTTGTGTTTGTGTTATAGCAGAATGATTTGATGAAAGCGTTTCTTAGTTTCAGAGGCAATAATTGAGGCTAAATCTTGACTTGAGAGTGTTTTATTTACAGATTCAATTTGCTCAAAAATGTTACCCCTCCCCCAAGTTTAAATTTGCATTGTCAACGTTTTCATTCCTTTTTTTTTTCAGTGGTATACAGTTACGGGTCTTAAAAAATGTGCAGCGTTCAAGATCAACGTTTTCTACGTCTGCACTATTTGAGTATTCGTATTTGATGAATTATGACACACTTTCCTAGACCTCTATCTCCGCAATCCTTGGTCATTTCCGTCTGTGTCCCTTGCAACACACAGGTAATTTGTTGACAGTTTCGCTGCTGCAAATGCTTTACTTTGAACAAAAAAAAATTTTTTTACGATTTTTTTCTGTTTCGTATTAGTGTTTAGTTGCAATGGTTTCTCTTAACGAAGGGTAAATTCGTGAAGAAAATGTCAAGCTTTTTGAAATATCTTTCCCCCACTCTAAAAATGCCTTTACAACAATAGTCATTTATCCTGCTCTCGCCAAAATGCTGTTTTATGAGCTAAAAAAATGTGCGCTCTTAGTTCAAGCAATTTACAAGGTAGGTAGTTTCAGTCATTATCGGTCCGTGCACAGTTCGGCCAATTCAATTTTGCATTTTTTCCACAGTAATTGAAAAATCATATTTTGTGTACGTCAAGGGTTTGTTGTTTATTTTTGAACTGGCAATGTAACGTAACTTGGACCAAACAACGGAAATTTGCACCGATTTTTCTTTTTCCTCTTTTCAACTTTATTCAAAGTTTTGAAAATATGATTTTATTACCCAAAACAGCCTTTTTGGACATTTTAAAGTACATTCTTCTTGTCCTTTCAATTAACAGCCTAACCTTCAAACTAAATAATAATTTGCAGAGTACTTCTGATCATGGCTCAGAATACATGGCTGAACAGAAGCACTACTGGTGTGGAAAAACATGTGCTCTCACTGGGGGAACACTCACCTCTACTTATAACCTCATATGTAACTATATCACAGTGACTGCTGTATTTTATTAATATGCGATGGAAAACACTTGCAGTAATCATTTTTTATGTGCACCCTCAGACAAACCATGTAGTGGGTCTTATAAAATCATAATGATTAACAAACTGTGCTCTGTACATGTGTGCTATGGCATACTTTTCTCTACAAAATAAATCACAAAACCAAGCCCAACTGAATAAAGGGCCTTTGCAGCATTTCGGGCCTTATTTTATTTTATTCGAGGTTTTCATAAATTAATTTAAAAGCATGCAACCTGCAAATCCAAGGCAAAATTGATTACACAAAACAGCCTTTTGGACATTTTTTTGTAATTTTTCTGTTTTCTACAAAAAATAGAAAATTAAAATAATGGGATAGCCTCGTTGAGTTGTTTTATTTTTCCATTTTTCCAATTTTTTGGAAAAAATGGAAAAATGAAAAAATGACTTTGTTGTCTTTATTGTTGCATTATTCTATATTTAGACGTAAGAACAGAACAAGGAAAAAACAGGCTTTACCGTTCATCGATTTCTCATTTATTCATTGTTTTGGGATCAAATCTTGACGGAAAAAAATGACTTGGATTTCATCCCTTCCCAATATGAAAGACAAAAGTATTCTCGAGCGAATACTTGTCCCGCCTGGGCTAAAACGAGACGATAGTCATGGATGTTCATCTGCACGGGTCCGCAAATGATCTCAGAACCGCACGCGATCCCCAAACTATACCGCAAATGATACCAGGACCGCAAATGATCCCGAAAAAAAGTAAGGAATGGCATGGAGGGTGGAATAGTCTGACTAGAGAATTAATGTGAAGAGCCCTTATTTTTATTAAAACCGCTTTAGATCATGGCTCACAACAGGTTTCTGCCTCATTACAGTTTTCCAGAAAGACTGAATTTTGTTTTTTACCACGCTGTTATAAATTTGCCACATTTAATCATCGGATACAATCATCACAAACTAAATCGGACGCAATTCTTAACTGATTGTGACCAGGGGCCCATTTCTTGAACCCTGCGAGCGGAGTCTCTTTCGGGTCTGCCAGCGGCCTTGATTCATGGACATTTCGTTTTGAGCATGCATGAGTTAAAATTTCAAATAAATTCTGGTGTCAGTCACGCGTGACCAGTAACTGCAAAAGCACGAAACGAAAACAAGAAGTCGGGATATTCAAACAACTCTGGCAAACACACGCAGGGTTCGAGAAACGGGCCCCTGGTATCAATCAGTTAAGAATTGCGTCAAAGTTAGTTTTTGATGATTGTATCCGATAATTAAATGTGGCAAATTTATAACAGCGTGGTAAGAAACAAAATTCAGTCTTTCTGGAAAACTATAATAATCCATGAATTAAAGTGATTTTAATAAAAATAAGCGCTCTTGACATTAATTCTCTAGCCAGATCATTCCACCCTCCACGCCATTCGTCACTTTTTTCGGGATCATTTGCGGTACAGTTTGGGGATCGTTTGCAATTCTGGGATCATTTTCGGACCCGTACAGATGAACATCCATGACTGTTGTCTCGTTTCAGCCCGGGCTGGGGAAGTTTTCCCCTTGAGAATACTTTTGTCTTGCATATTGGGAAGGTGTGAAATCCAAGTCATTTTTTCCGTCGTTAAAATTTGATCTCAAAACAATGAAAAAATGAGAAATCGATGGACGCTAAAGCCTGTTTTTTCCTTGTTCTATTTTACGTCTAAATATAGAATAATGCAACAATAAAGACAACACAGTCATTTTTTCATTTTTTCATTTTCTCCAAAAAATTGGAAAAATAAAACAATTCAACGAGTTGAAAAGAGAAAAAAGAAAAATCGGTGCAAATCTCCGTTGTTTGGTCCATTTTACTTTATATTGCCAGTTTAAAAATAAACGACAAACCCTTAAACGCACACAAAATATTATTTTTCAATTATTGTGGAAAAAATGGAAAATTGAATTGGCCTAAATGTGCACGGACCCTTAATGTTTTGTTTTTAATCTCGTGTTTAAATTGACTAAATGAGGAGCAATCAAAACAATAAAAAATGGGAATTCGTGTCCCTTCAATTCCTTGATATTTTGGTAGTCCATCCAAGGGAACTACTGGCAAAAAAAAGTTTTCAATTTGCCTTGGATTTGCAGGCTGCATGCTTAAGTTTATGAAAACCTCGAGTAAAATAAAATAAGGCCTGAAATGCTGCAAAGGCCCTTTATTCAGTTGGGGCTTGGTTTTGTGATTTATTTTGTAGAGAAAAGTATGCCATAGCACACATGTACAGAGCACAGTTTGTTAATCATTAAGATTTTATAAGACCCACAACATGGTTTGTCTGAGGGTGCACATAAAAAATGATTACTGCGAGTGTTTTCCATCGCATATTCATAAAATACAGCTGTCACTGTGATATAGTTACATATGAGGTTATAAGTAGAGGTGAGTGTTCCCCCAGTGAGAACACATGTTTATCCACACCAGTAGTGCTTCTGTTCAGCCATGTGTTCTGAGCCATGATCAGAAGTACTCTGCAAATTATTATTTAGTTTGAAGGTTAGGCTGTTAATTGAAAGGACAAGGGGGATGTAGTTATCAAGAAGAATGAAAAGAGTGCTTTATTGCATGTCTTTGAAGAATTTCCTCGTCACAGCCTTTCTTGAAAAGTGTCCAGCATCCATAAACAAGTTCTAGTATAAACGTATCAGTCATCTTGCTTTGGAAAAAGTGTTTCATGTAGAGAATTAAAAATTAGGATGAATAGAACTGACAGCATGTTCTCTGCTGTTTAGAGAGATGTGCAGTGGCTCAACAATTGGAACAATGGACAGAAGTGATGGCTTAGGGGTTATGAGGAAAGGTGTTACCTTGAGAACCAGTAGTGAATGAAGATAAACGGGCAGAGTTGTTATGTGAAACAGCCATATTTGAAGCTCTTGAAGTTCTGGATTATGATTGAATCTTAAACAATCATAGATAATTCATTTGTTTGCAGTAAAATTGACAAATGTGTTGAATTCGTCAGGCACATACAAATGGGATTCTTTGTTGCTTATAAATTCAATGTACACTTAAGATTTCACTAGGTGGAGTCACATCCTACATAATGAGATGTAAGGTGATCATCAAGTTGATATGAAGAAAAACACTCCTGATCATTAAGTTTTTGATATCTATTTATTGTGAATACAGTTGTTGACCATTTCCTCATATCTTATACTTCCGAAGGACTAACAAATTAAATTATATTTTAATTCCATACTTGTAAACGGCTTTAAAAAGCTTGGGGCTTGATATTAATTAAAAAAGGAATACTCTTTGGTGTGTCACTCTTAACATCGCTTTGTTCCCTAGACCTGGTGTAGTGAGAACTTACTAATTTCCTGTTGTCATTTTGTCATCAATTTTCAACTTGAATGGTCTGATTCTTTGGAAATGAACACAGAGAAGGGGGAACTAAATTTGCTTGTAGGTGATGAGATCATTCTTACAGATTGAGAGAGGTGTACAAGGTTCACGATGGCAGCTTGTTCAAGTACAACATGAGAATCATAGACCTTGCTATGCCCTTAGACAGTGGTTACTTATTTCCGGTTCACAAATTTAGCTCCCTAGGGATTTTGGATGTGCTTAAACTCAAAACCTTAACTAGCTATTTTTCTCTAGTTCCCTGAAGCTAACACCATGTAAGATAAGTAATTTTCAAATGCTAGGTGCTCCATGCAATACACGAAACCAAGAAGAAGACTTTTAATGGTATGCATGAACGAATACACGTGATAACCTGACTTAATCTCTGTCAGAAGCTTCAAACGTTCCACAATTTCTAAAAATTTTTCCCGTGGTAAAATTATCAACTCTCTATTTTCTGGCTGTTTACTCAGACCATAATTTGGCCAAAGCTGCTGTTTTCGGCCCGTCGCTCCATTCGTTCACGTTCATGCCAACAAACTTGAAACCAAAAAAATGCAAGCTATCGTAAACTTTGGGTGTGAACATTCATTTTCATAATGGAGCTGAAATTGTTGATATTTTAACACATGTCAAACATGAACGCCCAACAGAACAGAGGAGAATACAGTGAGAGGTAAACACGCGGGTTGGAATCAAAACTAACGCGGTAAAATGTCTGTCCAGTCTGCTTATGTGTGTTTGAAGAGCCCTTCGAATTCTGCAACTTTCGCGAATAGTTATTAGTTATTCACGGAGTCAGTAATCTTTACAAGGCTTAAAGTTTTAAAGTCTTATGAAGATTACTAGGCTTATTTAGCAACAGAACGGCAACGTCAGTACTAGTGGCGATGGCGCGCGCAGAAAAAAATATTAATTCAGAATGGAGCAGACTCCACTCTTTTTTTCTCTATTCTAAATTCTCATTGGTAGTTTTGCTGCGCGCGACGTCGCCACCCGGCGTTCCCGTTCTGTTGTTAATAGGGAGCTTAAGATCTACGACCACGAGGTTGACGAAAACGCCACAAAACAATAATATCATTGGTTAAAAGAGCATAAATAATCGTGCTGCACGTGCGTCACGGATTTTAGCTCATATTTTTGCGGTTGTCTGCGTGACGACGACGTGAAATGACGAAATTTTGGGTTTTGACGACAAAGTGAGCATGCAACAGAGAATCTCTCATTCTCTATTTTCAGTATGAAACCGCTCGTACCAATTTATTTTTAGGATCCTTCGCCCACATTGTGCGACGTGAACGAGATGGAATAATCGCGAAAGACTTACAATAGAGCAAAGTTCTATTTTGAGGTGACGTTTTCGTCGACGTCGCCGTCGTAGTTCTTAAGGTCCCTAAATAAGCCTACTGACTCCGTGACAAGTTGGTTTCCCCTTATTGTTCGAAAGTACTTTGCTGTGACTTTTTGCCATAAACAGTCCAACCGTTTCTCGGTCCTTTGACACCGTCTACACGTAAGGCAAGGAAGATAAACGACACAGATAACGACACGAACTCGAAACTTTTCGCCACGGAAACCGCCATTATTTTGGCTGCTGGTAATGGGGGCCTAGCGGATATGCTCATAAAAGATCTCAAAGTCGCGCGTGCAGACAGAATGCCCCTCTGCTAATCCAATGTAAACTCTCATTCTACCTGAAGAAGGCTGGTTTGGTCAGCCGAAATATAGTGCACCACTAAAATCAAATCTACGTTGTATCGGCTCTTCCTCAAAATATTTATAATTGACCAAACTTTCGAGCAAAAATTGACAGTGCTGGCTGCAGGAATCGTGCAGAAAAGTTTACTAAGATAACAATAATTATTCGCTCTCATTTGTGAAATAGTTTGAGCTTAAATAGTTCGACTTCCTTGTTGTTTATTTTTGTTTACATTATGAATTTTTCTATAACAGTCTTATTTGAATTGTCGTTCTTGATGAATAAATTTATAAGTTCTGCAGCTATTAGAAAAAACCCTGCAATACAGTGTAACTTTAACTATTTCTGCGAGCATTAGCGAGCAGCAACACTATTCTCGACTTTCCCTTTGGGGCCTGGGCTATCTAGATATATTTATATAATAAACCGAGTCTATATCGCAGTTATTCTCGCATTTTGATTGGTTATTGCCTATGATCTATTAGAGGACGGACGCACGATTGACGTCACCATGAGCTTTTATGCGAATAAAGTTTAATTTTTTATTATATAAAACAAATAGATTCCATATTGTCGTTCAGTAATAGATCACAGATGACGTAAAAATGTGATAAGAACATGAGTGACACGCTCGGCTATCGCCTCGTGTTCCACCTTTTTGGTTCTTACCACATTTTGACGTCATCTGTGATCTATTACTGAACAGACGCACGGTAACATGGAAATTGTTAAGCGTTAAACACATCTGTTGAATGTGACTGTCGTTCGGTGACGATGATTTTGAGGATGCAGTATAATTATATCAGCGGCGGTAGCTGTTGAATTGTGCGTGCGCAGCCCGCGATCTATTCAAGAGCTTGAGAGTTCAATAGCCGACCAGCGGGTAAGTTTTTATAGCTCTTTTTGAACTGATCTATCATGTCGAATGCAATACCATCAATCGCTGGAAATATTCATCAAGGTCACGAACGATTTCGTGACGTTTCCAGGGGAAGACAATGCTCTTTTATGAGTTTTTCAGCGCTGTTGTGTGCACAATCATGTCTAGTGCGGCACTGGGATACTGCTACAGTTGACCAAATTTCAGATTTCCCAACCTCAAAACACCGAAAATCTGAAGATTGATGCAAAAAAATTTGTCTATATGTCCCCGACTTTTGAAGACCTTCTTTGTAAGCCAATCACTCACAAATGCTATATCTCTTTCTTTAAATTCTTCCATCTCGTTCAAACACGTATTTCATGGCATTTAGCGAATTCGGCGCCCGAAAAAATATCATTTGAAACCTGACTCTTATGGCCCCCTCTTCCGGTCGAATTCCCCACTCCCCGGGCACAGAAGATAGTCAAATTCCCGAGGTTTGCCCAGGACGTGGGTGGGGGGTGGTTGGTGGGGAGTGTTGAAGTTTCGATTTGATCGGCGAATAATTTACTTTTTACTTAAAACATGTGTGGACCTTAACAACACAGAAATAAATTTTATTTTCACAGCTTCAATACTCACAGCTTAAGTCCAGCCAGCTGAACGCAGTGCTCAGCATTATATGCAGTAGCTGCCTTTTTGGAACTATCCAATAGTTCATCAGGTTCATCAGCAATTTCCGCCATTTTGAAAACGCGATCAAAATGTGAGAGACTGGTAATGATGACCTAATAGACCCTTCTCCAAAATGGCGCCGACCGAGGGAGGTCTGGAAACTGGGGGTATAGAGATTTGCAACATGGCAGAAAGCGTGCAAGACGAAATGCAACA
>NC_090888.1:74640176-74642676 GCF_036669925.1 Montipora capricornis | reverse complement strand
GTTTGTTAAGGTCCCCAGCATGAGCCTGGTACAGTACAGCATCAATCGCACCAGGGGAGCCGCATTCGGCATTGTTGAACGTAAAAAACCAACGATTGCAGATTGGGTTGGATCCGCTGATCCTTATATTCCCGGAGTAGTAGACATGGAGGAGAGTGTTACTGTGACACTTGTGGAATGTACATGTCTGTTGAGACAATTTTATGATACGGTCAAGAAGATAATGCACTTTGTCAATCCAAAACGTCAACCTCCTCTCAGTAGACTACAAGTTGTCCCTCTTTCGCTTAGTTCGTCGGCGGTGACGCGAAAGAAAACCGCGAGAAAGAAATGGCCATGTGAAATCCTTGGGGCGAGACGCGCCCCCAGGAGTTCGCACTGCAAAAATGAGTTATGGGCACCCACTAAGAACTTCCACTGTGCTCTAAGATCTGTTTTTCTATACAAATGAAAGAAAGTGATTAAAATACAACACAGACCTTTGGAAGGCTATTATCTCCAGCAATGACGTTTACTAAAGAGTTGGATTGTCCCTTAATTTATGTCTCGTCGCCTCAATATGGTTTCAAGGCAATTTGTTTAAATTCCCCTTCCCACCCTTGCCATATGTTGTCAATTCTCCTTCCCCCCATCCACCACTGATGTCACGCTTCTCCCCCTGTACATACTCGTCAAATTCCCAGGGTGTACTCGTGGGAATGTTGATATAGGCTTTTCAGATACTGATACAATGATACAATGATATTACATTCAATTGCATATTGTCACTAAGGAAATTTAAGTGATAAACAAGCGTGACGGATAATTTAACGATCTCGTATGTATATAGTGTTTCAACGGCATTTTATTCTTTTTTTATTCTTTTTAACTTTTGATTTGCTTATCCAGTAGCTATTTCACGTTATGTCATCATTTAAAATCTTCTTCAATTTTTTCATAACATGTATATATACATTCTTAGTTTATGTTCGCCACAATTCATGGATTTGCAGGAGAGAGGATCAGAACTTTCGTCCCAATTGACACCTAACTCCTATATCCATAGATCAGACCACAACACTGTAAAATCTATGCCGTACTCTTCTCGAATACTGTATGGGTTCTTTAACGTCCCACAGAATTTACACCCCAGGGTTATGAGACGGGACCTCCGGCTTCTTGCTCTTATCCGAGAAGACTTGAAAGTTAACCATTCGCAGATGTCGTTACAAAAGGAGCACTTACTCCTTAGTTATTTAAAGACCCTGAGTGTTGGTCCGGCCGGCGGTGCTCAACCAACTGAGCCACCGGTGCTGTAAATTCGTTAGATCTCCAAACGTACCTTGGCCAGCCGAAAGATCGTTTAAAAATACATTTTCGCGTTGTTTTATCAGTCGTGCAATATATGTGGGTTATTGACCAAGTCTGAGGTCGAGATGGCTGGATATTGGCCAAGTTCTCTTTTTGCGTGTTTATAGAGGGAGGCAAAGTCGAGGTCCATAAACACGCAAAAAAAGAACGAGGCCATGCAATATTCAGCCATCTTGACCGCACAAGCTTGGTCAATAAAGGATTTATTATATGGGATAAAACACCATAAAATGATCTTTGACTTGCGGGACCAAGTGAGTAATCCCGAGCGGGTTGTATCTTATAATTGCTGCAAATTAACGACATCTGAATTGGCTGTAGCATTTTATACATTGATCGCTTTATTATTGCTGAGTTTTAAATCATTATTCATTACCACCCTTCCGTCTTTTTTTTTTTAATAAGGTGATAAATCAACGAAACCACCTGCTTGAGATACTTTTTGGTTGACATAGGCCTTATTAACGGGTTCATTTAAATCATTTGGATTTCTATAACTAATAATTTTATCTCCACCCATATTAATGTCTTTTTATCCAATTTTTTCTTGAGTTCATTGTTTACATATTCACGATTAACAGCAGAAGTTTTATTTACTGTATTTTGAATGTTATAAATACTGTTTCCGTTTAGATCAATATCTCCTTCCATTGTACCCCCTGTTTCATGTAAATAGTTACTCAGCTCATTGTTTAATTGAGTGAAATTGATTGCTTGATGACCTGTTGTTGCTTCTTTCACAGTATTAATGTTATGGTTTTTCATGTCAAGATTGTTTGTCAAACCACTTTTTAAAATAAAATTATTCAGCTCTGTTTTATCAGCTTTTAACAACATAGAGTTATCAATATAAAAATTATTTACCACATCGTTATGATGAATAGGATTTTGTAAATTGCTGGATTCTGAGCTTCTATTTTACCATCAACAACATTAAGATCAAAATAAAAAGCTTCTAGTTGAAGCATCTGCTGTATTATGTCTACCAGGTGCAACATTTTCAATCTTCTATTATTCAAATTTAGCAATCCAGTCATTCTATCGCTTCCATCTTTTTGAAATCATCAGTTAAATCAGCTGGTGTACTAGGCAAATCACCTCCGTTTGCTTTTACATGGTCATAAATCTGCTTTTTGGTCAAAACATCACT
>NC_090888.1:74585176-74635176 GCF_036669925.1 Montipora capricornis | reverse complement strand
TGGGATTGAAATCTGTTTATATGCTAGTACTTACCTTAAACCACAAAAATGGACGTACTTGAAAGAAACTGTTTCAAGAAGCAATTCAACGCAAAATCAAACGGGAAATTATGTTATCAATTCAGGAGACACAAAACCAAGGCATGTATTTGTATTTTTCATTAATGATGCTTATATTGATGAGCAAACAGCAAATCCATTTTTGTATAATACATTTTCAGTATCAACTGACCCGAGAACATTATCTGATTGCTTTTTAGAAATTTCGAATGGTGTTGAATATCCTGATCGTCATTATGAACCAGATACTGATTTAACAAGGGTTTATCGTGACATTTTAAAATATGTACATGCAAAATAAGGAGTATTCCCAAGGTACTCTTTTGAAAAGAAGTAAATTTTTGTCATTGTACACTGTACGAAATTATCTATTTTGATTTAACAAAACAGCGTGCTGATTTAAAAGATTCTACTGTTAAACTAGCTTTTCACTATAAATTATCACGAGCTACAGCAACAGCTTTTTCTATTTGCGCTCTTGTTTTAAGTGAGCAGGATGTTGAATTTATCCAAAAAGATGGAAAGCTGTTATTCAGATAAAATATTCTTCCTTTTATTAAATTAAATATATCTTGTGTATAACATGATAATACACGTTTTTGTCTAATTTAATTATATACAAGATATGACAACAAGATACATTTCTCATGGTGTAAAGTTATCACCAAATCAAAAACAAACATTAGCAAGAGCTATAAATAGCAGATCACCAGTAACATTACGACCATCTAATTCTCAATTATCTGGGCATGATAAGCTTATGCTAACAAAGACATAATTGAAAAAAATCAAAAAGTCAATGAAAAATGGAACAGGAACAGACATTAAAATTAGCAAAACTCAAATATGAAAAGTTGGTGGAAATATTTTTAGCACATTAGCTACTAAATTTTTACCAAAAGTAATGCCAGCTGTTAGTAAAGTTGGAGGACTTTTATTATCAGGAGCTTTAGATGGATTAGGTGAAAATATCATTGATAAAATATTTGGTAAAAAAGGTGGAACGATAATACCACCTAACAAATTAACACAAATTACACCAGTGTTGAACTATGAGACAAAAGCGTGACCTAAATAATGCTTATCAAACAGGTGGAAATATGTATTTAAGACCAACAAAAAGACAAATGCAACATGGTGGGTTTTTGAGTGCTTTAGCATTAATTGGCATACCAATAGCTATGAATTTGCTTCCAAAACTGTTTGGTAAAGGATTACAAGTTGATGGATCACGATCTCATAGATCATTACCTGTATATGTTCCTAAAAAAGGTAGTTCGTTATTAAATTATGATGTTTTAAATAAACCAAATTATGGGATTCCACCAATTCATGAATCATGGGAAAATCAAGTTGGTTTTGGATTAAAAACAAAAGCACGATCAAAAAAGGGAAAAGGATTAATAACTTCAATGTTAGGCATACCACAAAGTCAAACATGGAACAAAATCCCAATCTTAGGTCAGATAATATAAAATTTATCAATAAACCACTGAGCAACTTTGATTTGATTGATTGGGTTAAAAAGCTTGGTGTAAAACATTTTGGAGGCATTTATTCAAGAGATGATCCTCCAAAACAAATTTTAAAAGAATGTGGCATAATAAATTTAGATACAATGATTGAACAAGGCACACATTGAGTTTGTTATCGAAATATTGATAAACACACAGAATATATTGACTCTTTTTGTTTAAAAATGCCGAAAGAAGTCAAAACTTATCTTAATACAAGCAACAAACAAATAATATATTCAGGAGATGAAATTCAAGAAAAATTAAGTGTTTTATGTGGATATTGGTGCCTTTATTACTTATTGGAAAGACAAAATGGAAAAAGCATGTTAGAAACAATCCATAATACCAAATTTGACATGAATGATCAATGGGTCAAGAATCGTTTTATAATCAATTATTTCAAAAATATGTAATTTATATATTTAACAAAATGAAATCATATTGCGTCAAACAGAAAAAAACAAACTTAATGTGTTGACCCTTCAGGTTATAACACAGCTAAAATGGTACACTAATGTTCTTTTGTACTTGTGCTGAATGCGGAATAAGAAAAACAAGATTTGTTAAAAATCAGGGAAACTAATCAGCCAGTCAGAGACGGCTGGCAAAGGGATTTTAAGGGATGTTGGTAATACAGGAGCAGAATTATTTTTAACCAAAGGAGTACCCTTATCTTGGTAAGAAAGCTATTGAAATGGGAAGATACTATGGATCAGAAGCTTTGAGAGACCAAAAATTACAGCGAAAAATGATTAATTATGGTGCGAACAAATTGAATCCTCTTGTAAGTAAAGTTGGTTCAGAAGCTCTTAATCAATTTTCGACAAAAATACGACCAATAAAAAGATATAGAACAAACAGAAAAGACCTTGATGGTGGTGCTATTGATATTCAAAAACATCTATCAAAGCTTGGAGAATTGCATTTAAGAACTCCAACTGGTAAAAAATACAATTACTGTGGACCTGGTACAAAACTAGAAGAAAGAATAGTGGTGATCCAAAATATCGTGATCCTATCAATGAATTAGATGCTATTTGCCTGCAACATGATATAGCATATAGTCAAGCTGGAAATGATTTATCTAAAAAGCATGAAGCTGATGATGCCATGGTCAAATCAATAGGAGATAACCCTTTTAGTCAAAGACCATGGTTTTCAGCACCAGTCAAGTATACTATGCAAGCTAAAAAATCACTAGGTCTTGGTGTTAAGGCAAAAAACGTAAAAAGCCGTCCAGTAAAGAAACGAAAATTTACTCGGCGGCGGGTTATCTCAAATCATATCGATGAAATATGCCTGTGCACATAGTTGAAATGCAGCAATTTAGTAAATGGAACAAAGGATACAAATATCTTCTTGTGGTAATAGATGTTTTCAGTAAATATGGTTGGATTGTACCATTGAAAAATGAACAAGGAGCATTTCAAAGCATTTTTAAAGATGGTAGAAAACCTCAGTTTTTATGGACTGATAAAGGAAGTGAGTTTTATAACAAACATGTGAAAGATCTCTTAGCTAAGAATAAAGTAACTCTATATTCAACAGAAAATCAAGAAAAATCATCATTAGTCGAAAGATGGAATCGTACGATTAAAAACAAAATGTGGAAACAGTTTACTATACAAGGTAATACACAATATTTAGACATGCTTCCTAAAATATTAAAACAGTATAATAACACTGAACAAAGTTCAATAAAAATGACACCAACAGAAGCTTCAAATAAAAAGAATTAGCAAATATAAAAGAAAGACTTTTCACAAAGGTTACTCACCAAATTGGACTGAAGAAATATTCACAGTTGATAAGATCCAATACACTAATCCAATCACTTACAAACTAAAAGATCTCAATGATGAAGAGATTCAAGGCAGTTTTTATGAGCCTGAATTATTAAAAGCCAAACAAGATTTATTTAGAATTGACAAAATTATAAAAAGAGATTATAAAAAGAAACTAGCTTTGGTAAAATGGAAAGGATACAGTGAGGATTTTAATAGTTGGATAACAATGAAAGATTTGACGAATATTTAAAAAATAAAATATATTGAATTATTTTATAAATGAAATACAGATTAGTTAACAATTATTGGACGAGGTTGAGCAAAATATCGTGATTTGTCAGTGTCGAGCAGATCAATTATTTGCCGAGGCCGAAGGCTGAGGCAAGTAATTGATCTGCGAGACACTGACAAATCACGATATTTTGCGATAACCGAGGTCAGTAATTGTTTTATCATTCGATCACCGAGTTTGTTTTTTGTTTTCGTTTCCGAGAAGCCGTAGGTTTCCTTCTCTGCATAATCATATTTGTAGACTTCAAATTGTACTTACAGTAAAACGTTTAATAGTCTAGGCATCAACAAAGCTGAAGAATTTCACAGTTTTCAAAGTGTATCCCGACAAGTGAAGCTTTGGCGTAAAGCTCGCCATTCTTTTTTCTGGCGTCAGCATAAAATCTCTTCGGTACATATGCATTGGCAAACCTGTCCTTCGCGTCAATGACACGAGTGACTCTTCGTCTACCTTTCTTTTCTCCAGATACTTTCGAAATATGTTGAAATTTTGTTCCTTTCTCATATTCTCACTGTTCTTTCGATCAAATAAAGATGTCGAATCATTCTCTGACAGCTCGGGGAATCGATCTGCCATTTTCTCACAAGAGCGTGATTTCAATTGCGCATGAGCAGAATATTATTTGCAGCAAAACACTTATTTGTAGGCAGTTATTTGCAGGTCACGTGGTGGCCTCTCAGGTTGTAATTAGAGTAATACTGAGTGAAAAGAAGTTGAAGATAAGTTGGGTCATGTCCATTCATTAAGGCTTTCCGTTTCTTTCGTCGAATTGATAGCCTCTGCCAGTTAAGGGTGGTTAGGAGGTGGTTCGAGTTCGTATCAAAAGGCAATTTTGTAAATACTCTAGCTGCACGATTCTGCAATTTTTGGAGCTTATCACTCAGGTTGCCACTAAAACAGTCCCAAACCGGGCTGCAATAATCGAAACATGGCAAAATCAGAGCATCATAAATTTAAATGGCAGTTTCTTTTGGAATAAAGGGTCGCACCCGTTTCAGGGCACCTATAGCTGGGGATACTTTCTTGCATATTTCTTCAACTTGTTTGCACCAAGTAAGTTGAGCATCCATGGTAACGCCCCACGACTTCATTTTGGACAGATAATCTCTGCCTTGACCCAATAATCATAAGCTTAGTTTTGGCAACATTTAAACTAACCTTGTTGGCTTTCAGCCAGCAACTCAGTTTACTTAGTTCAGGGATCAAGGATTGTTTAAGTTCCGTTAACCTTTTAGCCGATAGTTGAATGACTCACCTCTATGACACCTTGATCTTTGCCGTCCTCTCTCTTCCAAGTACACTCTTTAAATGAGCGGGCAAGTGTATGATAGCACAACGAATTAAGAACCAACAGGCACAGTGCAATGTGTAGGACAGTGTTGTGAGCCATGGCAGTCTGTCAAATAAAGACGAAACAACAGTTTTGACCGATATGCAAATACTATTTTCTTACACCTCAACAGAACAACATGCTCTAGAGAAGTACTAGGAGTATACTATTAGACCGTTTATGTGTACAATCTATTCATGTTATGATATCAGCGTGGAATAGTTTTTAGCGTGTCGGTTTTTCTTTAGGCGAATGCATTTATAATTGCACTAATTGTTGTGTTGAAGAAAATTCTCTCCTGTGTTTTGTGGGGGATCAGAAATTCTGAATCCTCCCATGTGTTCATAATGGGAACAGAAATTCTGAATCCTCTACTGTGTTTTGTGGGGGATCAGAAATTCTGAATCCTCCCATGTGTTCATGGGGGGATCAGAAACTCTGAATCCTCTACAGTGTTTTGTAGGGGATCAGAAATTCTGAATCCTCTACTGTGTTTTGTGGGGGATCAGAAATTCTGAATCCTCTCCTGTGTTCATTGGGGGATCAGAAATTCTGAATCCTCCCCTGTGTTTTGTGAGGGATCAGAAATTCAGAATTCTCTCCTGTGTTCATGCGGGGATCAGAAATTCTGAATCCTCTCCTCTGTTTTGTGGGGGATCATAATTTCTAAATCCTCTCCTGTCTTCATGAGGGGATCAGAAATTCTGAATCCTCTCCTGTGTTCATTGGGGGATAAGAAATTGTGAATCCTCTCCCGTTTTCTATGGGGAAAATCTCTCGAGACACGAAAATCAGAAGATCATTTGGCTTCTCATGTGTGGCTCAGACATTAGAATGGAGTTCGGGTAAAGAATAAGAAGTTGCTTGGAGGAATTTTGTGATTCCTTGCAAACCGAGAAACTTTCCCTGTAAATTTTAACGCAATTTTAAGATTCAGAGTAAACAACAGAGAACCCTCCCTGGAATTAAGTGGCGATTATGAATTTCCGTGGAAGGTCCACATTTCATTTTCTGCCAATTTTACACTAATTTCGGACGAAACTTTAAAACCTGTATCATAAAAAAAGCTGTTTTCCGAGACAGGTTTTTATTTTACAATGAAAAAAACAGCCATTTTTGAGGTGATTCTCAGTATTTGTTCCGAATTTTCCTAAATTGGAATACCACATTTTAGTTTGGAACGCGTTATAGACGGTTCGCTTTTCGTGATGAATTATTGTAATGCACTCTTCAATGGAGCAAATAGTTATTATTCGGCTTCAACACTGAAATCGTAAGTTGAACGTGATTCACTGATTGTGCGTTTCGTTGTCCTGTTATTCAAGTCGTCATTATAACTGACAAACCTGAATGTTACCCGGTTGCTGTCTTCTTTCCGCCCTACTAGTCTGAATAACACGAACCTACTATTGAAAGCACCTTTTAATTAAGGCGAGACACACTAGGCGACAAGTCGCAGCGACACGATGTCTGTTCGGTGCCAAACAATTCACTGGCGCAAAAATGTCTGATTGGATCTAATTAAACAGGGCTGTCATCGGGCATATTTAAATGAGATCTCCCTCGCTAAAAAACACCTTTTTTTAGGCCTGTAAAACCGACTCATGTTTTCACTGCACGGTGCGTTTCCATGCCAGTGAGACTCTCTTTTGAGCCAAGGGTTTTACTAGCGAAATTTCTTAGGAAATTCCCAGGTCAACGCGAGTCTCGGTTGCTCTGACAGTGTTTGAGTGGAAATTCGGTCGTGGAGCTTGGCTGGCTAATCGATTAACATGTTGGTTTCAATTCATGTGTTGAAAATATTTAAAATTGGTACGCATTGCGTACCTGTGTTAGTGCAGTAACTTGGCACATTGCTTTGTTCCATAACCGCCAACTGAGCTGCGTTTTGTTTCCCAGGACGCATTATGTAAAATAGTAAACCCACAAAGATTGAAGAAAATAACTGGGAATCGAGAAACATTGGATTGAGGCTTGAGATGAGGTTCAACTTCCTTTTCACAGAAAATCAAAGCCTGTACACTGACCGTCTGACACTTCCACGACAAAATTTCAATGCAATTAAGTCCTATCCGGCAGGGTTAGTATCTGGATGGGAGACATCAAAATATACAACTTGATGCAAGAAACATATATGTAGGACCAAAATTTATATTTTAGAGTAAAGCCAGTTGTTCATTTGCGCGACAGTTTGCAGTTTGCTCCGAGAAAATTGCAAATTTTTCAAATTTCCACTTGCTGCCAGCTGTTAACGTTCCCTTGTAGAGTCAGGCATTTGGACCCGTTCAAAACAACCTTGATCTCTAACTTTTACCATATAAATTTATGGCATAATCACTCTACATTGGGTAGGATTTGCGATGTTGTGCAAAAATCAATTCTTAAATGACAAATCCACAATGTATCGCCGGCGTGATTGTTTGCAAGCATTAAGTTATCGCAAGTTCTGTGAAAACTCAGGGGCACCCAACGATAATCGTCGGGGAAATATGTGTTCGGGACAGTCAAACGTCCGCAATAATGGTTCGGTTAAAGTTCTTGGAAGGTAACCGTTTATGTGTATAATCTATTTATGTTATGATATCAGCGTGGAATAGTTTTTAACGTGTCGGTCTTTTTTTAGGCGAATGCATTTATAATTGCACTTTTGTTGAGTGGAAGAAAATTCTCTCTTGTGTTTTGTGGGGGATCAGAAATTTTGAATCCTCCCCTGTGTTCATGGGTGATCAGAAATTCTGAATCCTCTACTATGTTTTGTGGGGAATCAGAAATTCTGAATCCTCTCCTGTGTTCATTGGGGGATCAGAATTTCTGAATCCTCCCCTGTGTTTTGTGAGGGATCAGAAATTCAGAATTCTCTCCTGTGTTTATAAGGGAATCAGAATTTCTGAATCCTCTCCTCTGTTTTGTGGGGGATCATAATTTCTGAATCCTCTCCTGTGTTCATGGGGGGATCCGAAATTCTGGATCCTCTCCTGTGTTCATTGTGGGATAAGAAATTGTGAATCCTTACCCGTTTTCTATGGGGAAAATCTCTCGAGACACGAAATTCAGAAGATCATTTGGCTTCTCATGCGTGGCTCAGACATTAGAATGGAGTTCGGGTAAAGAATGGGAAGTTGCTTGGAGGAATTTTGTGATTCCTTACAAACACAGAAACTTTCCCTCTGAATTTTAACGCAATTTTAAGATTCAGAGTAAACTACAAAGATCCCTCCCTGGAATTAAGTGGCGATTATGAATTTCTGTGGAAGGTCCACATTTCATTTTCTGCCAATTTTACACTAATTTCCGACGAAACTTCAGAACCTGTATCATAAAAATGCTGTTTTTCGAGACAGGTTTTCATTTTACAACGAAAAAAACAGCCATTTTTGAGGTGATTCTCAGTATTTGTTCCGAATTTTCCTAAATTGGAATACCACATTTTAGTTTGGAACGCGTTATAGACGGTTCGCTTTTCGTGATGGATTATTCTAATGCACTCTTCAATGGAGCAAATAGTTATTATTCGGCTTCAACACTGAAATCGTAAGTTGAACGTGATTCACTGATTGTGCGTTTCGTTGTTCTGTTATTTCAAGTCGTCATTATAACTGACAAACATACCGTCTCCAAACCTGAATGTTACCCGGTTGCTGTCTTCTTTCCGCCCTACTAGTCTGAATAACACGAACCTACTATTGAAAGCACCTTTTAATTAAGGCGAGACACACTAGGCGACAAGTCGCAGCGACACGATGTCTGTTCGATCCCAAACAATTCACTGGCGCAAAAATGTCTGATTGGATCTAATTAAACAGGGCTGTCATCTGGCATATTTAAATGAGGTCTCCCCCGCTAAAAAGCACCTTTTTTCAGGCCTGTAAAACCGACGCATGTTTTCACTGCACGGTGCGTTTCCATGCCAGTGAGACTCTCTTTTGAGCCAAGGGTTTTACTAGCGAAATTTCTTAGGAAAGTCCCAGGTCAACGCGAGTCTCGGTTGCTCTGACAGTGTTTGAGTGGAAATTCGGTCTTGAGCTTGGCTGGCTAATCGATTAACATGTTGGTTTCAATTCATATGTTGAAAATATTTAAAAGTTGGTAAGCATTGCGTACCTGTGTTAGTGCAGTAACTTGGCACATTGCTTTATTCCATAACCACCAACTGAGCTGCGTTTAGTTTCCCAGGACGCATTATGTAAAATAGTAAACTCACAAAGATTGAAGAAAATAACTGGGAATCAAGAAACATTGGATTAAGGCTTGAGATGAGGTTAACCGTTTTTTTCACAGAAAATCAAAGCCTCTACACTGAGCGTCTGACACTTCCACGACAAAATATCGATGCAATTAAGTCCTATCCGGCGGGGTTAGTATCTGGATGGGAGACATCAAAATATACAACTTGATGCAAGAAACATATATGTAGGACCAAAAATTATGTTTTACAGTAAAGGCAGTTGTTCATTTGCGCGCCACTTTGCAGTTTGCTCCGAGGAAATTGCAAATTTTTCAAATTTCCACTTGCTGCCAGCTGTTAACGTTCCCTTGTAGAGTCAGGTATTTGGACCCGTTCAAAACAACCTTGATCTCTAACTTTTACAATATAAATTTATGGCATAATCACTCTACATTGGGTAGGATTTGCGATATTGTGCAAAAATCAATTCTTAAATGACAAATCCGCAATGTATCGCCGGCGTGATTGTTTGCAACCATCGAGTTATCGCAAGTTCTGTGAAAACTCAGGGGCACCCAACGATAATCTACGGGGAAATATGTGTTCGGGACAGTCAAACTTCTCTAATAATGGTTCGGTTAAAGTTCTTGGAAGGTAACATTCAGCTAGCATTTTCATAAACTAACCGTTTATGTGTATAATCTATTTATGTTATGATATCAGCGTGGAATAGTTTTTAATGTGTCGGTTTTTCTTTAGGCGAATGCATTTATAATTGCACTTTTGTTGTGTTGAAGAAAATTCTCTCCTGTGTTTTGTGGGGGATCAGAAATTCTGAATCCTCCCCTGTGGTCATGGAAGATCAGAAATTCTGAATCCTCTACTGTGTTTTGTGGGGGATCAGAAATTCTGAATCCTCTACTGTGTTTTGTGGGGGATCAGAAATTCTGAATCCTCTCCTGTGTTTATGGGGGATCAGAAATTCTGAATCCTCCCGTGTGTTTTGTGGGGGTTCAGAAATTCTGAATCCTCTCCTGTGTTTATGGGGGATCAGAAATTCTGAATCCTCCCCTGTGTTCATGGGGGCATCCGAAATTCTATATCCTCTCCTGTGTTCATTGGGGGATACGAAATTGTGAATCCTCTTCCGTTTTCTATGGGGAAAAACTCTCGAGACACGAAATTCAGAGGATCATTTGGCTTCTCATGCGTGGCTCAGACATTAGAATGGAGTTCGGGTAAAGAATGGGAAGTTGCTTGGAGGAATTTTGTGATTCCTTACAAACACAGAAACTTTCCCTGTAAATTTTAACGCAATTTTAAGATTCAGAGTAAACTACAAAGATCCCTCCCTGGAATTAAGTGGCGATTATGAATTTCTGTGGAAGGTCCACATTTCATTTTCTGCCAATTTTACACTAATTTCCGACGAAACTTCAAAACCTGTATCATAAAAATGCTGTTTTTCGAGACAGGTTTTCATTTTACAACGAAAAAAACAGCCATTTTTGAAGTGATTCTCAGTATTTGTTCCGAATTTTCCTAAATTGGAATACCACATTTTAGTTTGGAACGCGTTATAGACGGTTCGCTTTTCGTGATGGATTATTCTAATGCACTCTTCAATGGAGCAAATAGTTATTATTCGGCTTCAACACTGAAATCGTAAGTTGAACGTGATTCACTGATTGTGCGTTTCGTTGTTCTGTTATTTCAAGTCGTCATTATAACTGACAAACATACCGTCTCCAAACCTGAATGTTACCCGGTTGCTGTCTTCTTTCCGCCCTACTAGTCTGAATAACACGAACCTACTATTGAAAGCACCTTTTAATTAAGGCGAGACACACTAGGCGACAAGTCGCAGCGACACGATGTCTGTTCGATCCCAAACAATTCACTGGCGCAAAAATGTCTCGATTGGATCTAATTAAACAGGGCTGTCATCTGGCATATTTAAATGAGGTCTCCCCCGCTAAAAAGCACCTTTTTTCAGGCCTGTAAAACCGACGCATGTTTTCACTGCACGGTGCGTTTCCATGCCAGTGAGACTCTCTTTTGAGCCAAGGGTTTTACTAGCGAAATTTCTTAGGAAAGTCCCAGGTCAACGCGAGTCTCGGTTGCTCTGACAGTGTTTGAGTGGAAATTCGGTCGTGGAGCTTGGCTGGCTAATCGATTAACATGTTGGTTTCAATTCATGTGTTGAAAATATTTAAAATTGGTACGCAAAGCGTACCTGTGTTAGTGCATTAACTTGGCACATTGCTTTATTCCATAACCGCCAACTGAGTTGCGTTTAGTTTCCCAGGACGCATTATGTAAAATAGTAAACTCACAAAGATTGAAGAAAATAACTGGGAATCAAGAAACATTGGATTAAGGCTTGAGATGAGGTTAACCGTTTTTTTCACAGAAAATCAAAGCCTCTACACTGAGCGTCTGACACTTCCACGACAAAATTTCGATGAAATTAAATCCTATCCGGCGGGGTTAGTATCTGGATGGGAGACATCAAAATGTACAACTTGATGCAAGAAACATATATGTAGGACCAAAAATTATGTTTTACAGTAAAGCCAGTTGTTCATTTGCGCGCCACTTTGCAGTTTGCTCCGAGGAAATTGCAAATTTTTCAAATTTCCACTTGCTGCCAGCTGTTAACGTTCCCTTGTAGAGTCAGGTATTTGGACCCGTTCAAAACAACCTTGATCTCTAACTTTTACAATATAAATTTATGGCATAATCACTCTAGATTGGGTAGGATTTGCGATGTTGTTCAAAAATCAATTCTTAAATGACAAATCTACAATGTATCGCCGGCGTGATTGTTTGCAAGCATTGAGTTATCGCAAGTTCTGTGAAAACTCAGGGGCACCCAACGATAATCTTCGGGGAAATATGTGTTCGGGACAGTCAAACTTCTCTAATAATGGTTCGGTTAAAGTTCTTGAAAGGTAACGTTCAGCTAGCATTTTCATAAACTAACCGTTTATGTGTATAATCTATTTATGTTGTGATATCAGCGTGGAATAGTTTTTAACGTGTCGGTCTTTCTTTAGGCGAGTGCATTTATAATTGCACTTTTGTTGTGTGGAAGAAAATTATCTCCTGTGTTTTGTGGGGGATCAGAAATTCTGAATCCTCCCCTGTGTTTACTGGGGGATCAAAAATTCTGAATCCTCCCCTGTGTTTTTTGAGGGATCAGAAATTCAGAATTCTCCCCTGTGTTCATGGGGGATCAGAAATTCTCAATCCTCTACTATGTTTTGTGGGGAATCAGAAATTCTGAATCCTCTCCTGTGTTCATTGGGGGATCAGAATTTCTGAATCCTCCCCTGTGTTTTGTGAGGGATCAGAAATTCAGAATTCTCTCCTGTGTTTATGGGGGAATCAGAATTTCTGAATCCTCTCCTCTGTTTTGTGGGAGATCATAATTTCTGAATCCTCTCCTGTGTTCATGGGGGGATCCGAAATTCTGGATCCTCTCCTGTGTTCATTGGGGGATAAGAAATTGTGAATCCTCTTCCGTTTTCTATGGGGAAAAACTCTCGAGACACGAAATTCAGAAGATCATTTGGCTTCTCATGCGTGGCTCAGACATTAGAATGGAGTTCGGGTAAAGAATGGGAAGTTGCTTGGAGGAATTTTGTGATTCCTTACAAACACAGAAACTTTCCCTGTAAATTTTAACGCAATTTTAAGATTCAGAGTAAACTACAAAGATCCCTCCCTGGAATTAAGTGGCGATTATGAATTTCTGTGGAAGGTCCACATTTCATTTTCTGCCAATTTTACACTAATTTCCGACGAAACTTCAAAACCTGTATCATAAAAATGCTGTTTTCCGAGACAGGTTTTCATTTTACAACGAAAAAAACAGCCATTTTTGAAGTGATTCTCAGTATTTGTTCCGAATTTTCCTAAATTGGAATACCACATTTTAGTTTGGAACGCGTTATAGACGGTTCGCTTTTCGTGATGGATTATTGTAAAGAACTCTTCAATGGAGCAAATAGTTATTATTCGGCTTCAACACTGAAATCGTAAGTTGAACGTGATTCACTGATTGTGCGTTTCGTTGTCCTGTTATTCAAGTCGTCATTATAACTGACAAACATACCGTCTCCAAACCTGAGTGTTACCCGGTTGCTGTCTTCTTTCCGCCCTACTAGTCTGAATAACACGAACATACTATTGAAAGCACCTTTTAATTAAGGCGAGACACACTAGGCGACAAGTCGCAGCGACACGATGTCTGTTCGATCCCAAACAATTCACTGGCGCAAAAATGTCTGATTGGATCTAATTAAACAGGGCTGTCATCTGGCATATTTAAATGAGGTCTCCCCCGCTAAAAAGCACCTTTTTTCAGGCCTGTAAAACCGACGCATGTTTTCACTGCACGGTGCGTTTCCATGCCAGGGAGACTCTCTTTTGAGCCAAGGGTTTTACTAGCGAAATTTCATAGGAAATTCCCAAGTCAACGCGAGTCTCGGTTGCTCTGACAGTGTTTGAGTGGAAATTCGGTCGTGGAGCTTGGCCGGCTAATCGATTATTATGTTGGTTTCAATTCATGTGTTGAAAATATTTAAAAATTGGTACGCATTGCGTACCTGTGTTAGTGCAGTAACTTGGCACATTGCTTTATTCCATAACCGCCAACTGAGCTGCGTTTTGTTTCCCAGGACGCATTATGTAAAATAGTAAACCCACAAAGATTGAAGAAAATAAATGGGAATCGAGAAACAATGGATAGATTGCATTGTGAAGTCACAAGAGTGCTTAAACTGCAAGCAGTGAGGGAAGCATTATGCCAATAGTGAACACCTATTATGAGGCTCTCCACCCAATCTAGAGAGTGCTCAAACTGTATGAACAGTGAGCGTATACAATGTGCCCTCCCTCCCTCCCTTTATATATTTGCTCCCTGTAGTGCTGGGTCCAAATTTGCAATTGCCCTAAGAGTTAGGGTTTGGGTTAGGGTTAAGTATGTATACATGACGTGTATACATGGAGGATCTCGGACCCGCAACCCACGACTCACGAGCCACGACTCTTTTCCACCCACGCCGATTTGACGCTCTCAACCAGATTTATGTTCATTAATCAAAGAGAGTATTAAAGCAAATACACTGAATGACTGATGCGCAAATTTGGTGGAAGGTGCTGCGGGTTTACAAAGAAAATATCAAATTTAGTTTGGACCATTGAATTTATTGCACTAGTCGAACATTTTATTCTACCGACATAACTGATTAGAGTGTAATGTGAAGTGCTAGTTTTGTACCCCATATGAACCATGTGAGCGTTAGCCCTACTAATGGAAATGGGCCCACACAAGGATAGAGGACGAGATATCTATTCGCATGCAGTAGGTTTATAACACAAAGGAAATGATTGCAAAAGCAATTTCAGTGAGTAATTCCACTTATACGGCATGGATTCTGTTTCTTACGTCAGTGCTTTCGATTGTTTCAATAACAATGGAATTAAATGGGCTGACGTGACAGTTTGACCATGCGCAAAGACGTGAAACTTTCCCTTTCAGTAAAGATGTCGTTGACTAATTTAATAAGCAAAAACGAAGGCGTTACAGGCGCCGATCAGTTAAAGTCACCGAAACGCCATCTTTGAGTTTTGGCTGAACGCAAATTTCAGTCTGAGGTTTGCCGTTTTCCCTAATACGCGTTGCTAAAAGGGAGTTTAACAAGCAAAGACAACTCCACAAAGCAAGAATATAATTGGTTAAAAACGGAAAAATACTAGTGCTGCATTCCGTGTATTTCTTTGCTATACTCCACAAAACAACAACATCAAATCAACTAATTTTATGTTTTGATCACAATGTGAGCATATAACTATGAACCATTCATTTTCTATTTCTCCTTTAAAACCGTTCTTTCCCATCCAGTTACAGGATAGTTCGCCCGTAAGGTGAAATAATCGCATTGCCTACGCCGTAGCCGTCGTCATTCGCTTTCAAGGAAACGTGGTTCCCAGGCTCTCTCTCTCTCTCTCTCTCTCTCTCTCTTTTCCTCCCTTGTCGTCCTCGACCACAAGGGAGGAAAAGAGAGAAGAGAGAGAGAAGAGAGAGAGAGAGGAGAGGAGAGAGAGAGAGATGGGAACGAGTTAATTTTAGGGCGCCGCGAAAGGAAATTGTTGTGGAAACATTGTTTCCGAAAACGTTTCCTCTCACGCAAACGAGGAAAACATTTCGCTGAGGCGCAAATTGTTCTGGATTGAAATCTAAACTTTCCGTGTCACCTCAAATAAACCGCATGAAAAACGACCTATTTCTTCGCCAAAGAACGTTTTGGCAAAGAAACAAAAGGCCATTTGTTGGCAATTGTAACAAAGGGGTGACCAGAGGAAAATTTTCGAAAATAGTTCATTTTTTGGTCGAAATTCGAAGGCTAAAAAAATTGGAATCAAGTCCCAGATGCCTAATTGTATGGTTGTTGTCGTAAACTTGGTGATTTGTGCTGTGCAAAGTACCGCACGAATATGTGCTATTAGAGAAGAATACTATTTTTCGCAAAATTCAAAACCCATTTTTGGCAAAGTTGCAAATTTGGCCACCAAAGTGTGCAAAAATTTATTGGTCGAACTTTAAAAGGCAAAAAATAAGGAAATAACAAGATCGCCTGATGGCCTAATTAGTATGGATTGAAAGCTAAACTAGCCTAGATAAAATATGTGCTATGGCAAAAACCGCATGAAAAAGAGGACCTGTTGAGAGAGAAATACATTGTTTTCGTCCGCAAAATTGCTCAAAAATCGGCCATTTTTGGCAAAGTAGCAAAGGGGTGGACCAAGGGAAATTTTTCAAAATGCCGATTTGTTTTTGGGTCGATGCCGGGGGAAGGCTAACAAAAAATAGGAAATACAGTCGCCTGATGGCCTATTAAAAGTATGGATTGAAAGCTTAAACTATCCTAGATTGGGCTATGCAAAAAACCGCATGAAACAAGACGTATGAGGACCCGCATGAACCATTTTTTCCGGCAAAAGTAATCACACAATCGGCCATTTTTTTTGGCAAAGTAGTAAAAGGGGTGGGACCAAGGGAAAATTTTCAAAAATGGCCTGATTTTGTTGGGTCGAACTTCGGAAGGCTAAAAAAATAGGAAAACAAGTCGCCTGATGGCCTAATTAGTATGGATTGAAAGCTAAACTATCCAGATTTGTGCTATGCAAAAACCGCATGAAAAAAGACCTATTAGCGGAGAAATAACATTTTTCGCAAAAGTGTCAAATGGCCATTTTTCAAAGTAGCAAAGGGGGACCAAAGGAAAATTTTCAAAAATGGCCGATTTTTGGTCGAACTTCGGAAGGCTAAAAAATAGGAAATACAAGTCGCCTGATGGCCTAATTAGTATGGATTGAAAGCTAAACTATCCTAGATTTGTGCTATGCAAAAAACCGCATGAAAAAAGACCTATTAGAGGAGACATTACATTGATCGCAAAAGTATCAAAATCGGCCATTTTTGGCAAAGTAGCAAAGGGGGACCAAAGGAAAATTTTCAAAAATGGCCGATTTTTTGGTCGAACTTCGGAAGGCTAAAAATAGGAAATACAAGTCGCCTGATGGCCTAATTAGTATGGATTGAAAGCTAAACTATCCTAGATTTGTGCTATGCAAAAAACCGCATGAAAAAGGACCTATTAGAGGAGAAATAACATTTTTCGCAAAGTATCAAAATCGGCCATTTTGGCAAAGTAGCAAAGGGGGGACCAAGGAAAATTTTCAAAAATGGCCGATTTTTGGTCGAACTTCGGAAGGCTAAAAATAGCAAATACAAGTCGCCTGATGGCCTAATTAGTATGGATTGAAAGCTAAACTATCCTAGATTTGTGCTATGCAAAAAACCGCATGAAAAAAGACCTATTAGAGGAGAAATAACATTTTTCGCAAAAGTATCAAAATCGGCCATTTTTGGCAAAGTAGCAAAGGGGGGACTAAAGTAAATTTTAAAAAATGGCCGATTTTTTGGTCGAACTTCGAAGGCTAAAAAATAGCAAATACAAGTCGCCTGATGGCCTAATTAGTATGGATTGAAAGCTAAACTATCCTAGATTTGTGCTATGCAAAAAACCGCATGAAAAAAGACCTATTAGAGGAGAAATAACATTTTTCGCAAAAGTATCAAAATCGGCCATTTTTGGCAAAGTAGCAAAGGGGGATCCAAAGGAAAATTTTCAAAAATGGCCGATTTTTTGGTCGAACTTCGGAAGGCTAAAAAATAAGTAAATACAAGTCGCCTGATGGCCTAATTAGTATGGATTGAAAGCTAAACTATCCTAGATTTGTGCTATGCAAAAAACCGCATGAAAAAAGACCTATTAGAGGAGAAATAACATTTTTCGCAAAAGTATCAAAATCGGCCATTTTTGGCAAAGTAGCAAAGGGGGGACCAAAGGAAAATTTTCAAAAATGGCCGATTTTTTGGTCGAACTTCGGAAGGCTAAAAAATAGCAAATACAAGTCGCCTGATGGCCTAATTAGTATGGATTGAAAGCTAAACTATCCTAGATTTGTGCTATGCAAAAAACCGCATGAAAAAAGACCTATTAGAGGAGAAATAACATTTTTCGCAAAAGTATCAAAATCGGCCATTTTTGGCAAAGTAGCAAAGGGGGGACCAAAGGAAAATTTTCAAAAATGGCCGATTTTTTGGTCGAACTTCGGAAGGCTAAAAAATAGCAAATACAAGTCGCCTGATGGCCTAATTAGTATGGATTGAAAGCTAAACTATCCTAGATTTGTGCTATGCAAAAAAACCGCATGAAAAAAGACCTATTAGAGGAGAAATAACATTTTTCGCAAAAGTATCAAAATCGGCCATTTTTGGCAAAGTAGCAAAGGGGGGACCAAAGGAAAATTTTCAAAAATGGCCGATTTTTTGGTCGAACTTCGGAAGGCTAAAAAATAGCAAATACAAGTCGCCTGATGGCCTAATTAGTATGGATTGAAAGCTAAACTATCCTAGATTTGTGCTATGCAAAAAACCGCATGAAAAAAGACCTATTAGAGGAGAAATAACATTTTTCGCAAAAGTATCAAAATCGGCCATTTTTGGCAAAGTAGCAAAGGCTCGCCGCATGGCAAATTTTCAAAAATGGCCGATTTTTTGGTCGAACTTCGGAAGGCTAAAAAATAGCAAATACAAGTCGCCTGATGGCCTAATTAGTATGGATTGAAAGCTAAACTATCCTAGATTTGTGCTATGCAAAAAACCGCATGAAAAAAGACCTATTAGAGGAGAAATAACATTTTTCGCAAAAGTATCAAAATCGGCCATTTTTGGCAAAGTAGCAAAGGGGGGACCAAAGGAAATTTTCAAAAATGGCCGATTTTTTGGTCGAACTTCGGAAGGCTAAAAAATAGCAAATACAAGTCGCCTGATGGCCTAATTAGTATGGATTGAAAGCTAAACTATCCTAGATTTGTGCTATGCAAAAAACCGCATGAAAAAGACCTATTAGAGGAGAAATAACATTTTTCGCAAAAGTATCAAAATCGGCCATTTTTGGCAAAGTAGCAAAGGGGAACCAAAGGAAAATTTTCAAAAATGGCCGATTTTTTGGTCGAACTTCGGAAGGCTAAAAAATAGCAAATACAAGTCGCCTGATGGCCTAATTAGTATGGATTGAAAGCTAAACTATCCTAGATTTGTGCTATGCAAAAAACCGCATGAAAAAAGACCTATTAGAGGAGAAATAACATTTTTCGCAAAAGTATCAAAATCGGCCATTTTTGGCAAAGTAGCAACGGGGGGGACCAAAGGAAAATTTTCAAAAATGGCCGATTTTTTGGTCGAACTTCGGAAGGCTAAAAAATAGCAAATACAAGTCGCCTGATGGCCTAATTAGTATGGATTGAAAGCTAAACTATCCTAGATTTGTGCTATGCAAAAAACCGCATGAAAAAAGACCTATTAGAGGAGAAATAACATTTTTCGCAAAAGTATCAAAATCGGCCATTTTTGGCAAAGTAGCAAAGGGGGGACCAAAGGAAAATTTTCAAAAATGGCCGATTTTTTGGTCGAACTTCGGAAGGCTAAAAAATAGCAAATACAAGTCGCCTGATGGCCTAATTAGTATGGATTGAAAGCTAAACTATCCTAGATTTGTGCTATGCAAAAAACCGCATGAAAAAAGACCTATTAGAGGAGAAATAACATTTTTCGCAAAAGTATCAAAATCGGCCATTTTTGGCAAAGTAGCAAAGGGGGGACCAAAGGAAAATTTTCAAAAATGGCCGATTTTTTGGTCGAACTTCGGAAGGCTAAAAAATAGCAAATACAAGTCGCCTGATGGCCTAATTAGTATGGATTGAAAGCTAAACTATCCTAGATTTGTGCTATGCAAAAAACCGCATGAAAAAAGACCTATTAGAGGAGAAATAACATTTTTCGCAAAAGTATCAAAATCGGCCATTTTTGGCAAAGTAGCAAAGGGGGGACCAAAGGAAAATTTTCAAAAATGGCCGATTTTTTGGTCGAACTTCGGAAGGCTAAAAAATAGCAAATACAAGTCGCCTGATGGCCTAATTAGTATGGATTGAAAGCTAAACTATCCTAGATTTGTGCTATGCAAAAAACCGCATGAAAAAAGACCTATTAGAGGAGAAATAACATTTTTCGCAAAAGTATCAAAATCGGCCATTTTTGGCAAAGTAGCAAAGGGGGGACCAAAGGAAAATTTTCAAAAATGGCCGATTTTTTGGTCGAACTTCGGAAGGCTAAAAAATAGCAAATACAAGTCGCCTGATGGCCTAATTAGTATGGATTGAAAGCTAAACTATCCTAGATTTGTGCTATGCAAAAAACCGCATGAAAAAAGACCTATTAGAGGAGAAATAACATTTTTCGCAAAAGTATCAAAATCGGCCATTTTTGGCAAAGTAGCAAAGGGGGGACCAAAGGAAAATTTTCAAAAATGGCCGATTTTTTGGTCGAACTTCGGAAGGCTAAAAAATAGCAAATACAAGTCGCCTGATGGCCTAATTAGTATGGATTGAAAGCTAAACTATCCTAGATTTGTGCTATGCAAAAAACCGCATGAAAAAAGACCTATTAGAGGAGAAATAACATTTTTCGCAAAAGTATCAAAATCGGCCATTTTTGGCAAAGTAGCAAAGGGGGGACCAAAGGAAAATTTTCAAAAATGGCCGATTTTTTGGTCGAACTTCGGAAGGCTAAAAAATAGCAAATACAAGTCGCCTGATGGCCTAATTAGTATGGATTGAAAGCTAAACTATCCTAGATTTGTGCTATGCAAAAAACCGCATGAAAAAAGACCTATTAGAGGAGAAATAACATTTTTCGCAAAAGTATCAAAATCGGCCATTTTTGGCAAAGTAGCAAAGGGGGGACCAAAGGAAAATTTTCAAAAATGGCCGATTTTTTGGTCGAACTTCGGAAGGCTAAAAAATAGCAAATACAAGTCGCCTGATGGCCTAATTAGTATGGATTGAAAGCTAAACTATCCTAGATTTGTGCTATGCAAAAAACCGCATGAAAAAAGACCTATTAGAGGAGAAATAACATTTTTCGCAAAAGTATCAAAATCGGCCATTTTTGGCAAAGTAGCAAAGGGGGGACCAAAGGAAAATTTTCAAAAATGGCCGATTTTTTGGTCGAACTTCGGAAGGCTAAAAAATAGCAAATACAAGTCGCCTGATGGCCTAATTAGTATGGATTGAAAGCTAAACTATCCTAGATTTGTGCTATGCAAAAAACCGCATGAAAAAAGACCTATTAGAGGAGAAATAACATTTTTCGCAAAAGTATCAAAATCGGCCATTTTTGGCAAAGTAGCAAAGGGGGGACCAAAGGAAAATTTTCAAAAATGGCCGATTTTTTGGTCGAACTTCGGAAGGCTAAAAAATAGCAAATACAAGTCGCCTGATGGCCTAATTAGTATGGATTGAAAGCTAAACTATCCTAGATTTGTGCTATGCAAAAAACCGCATGAAAAAAGACCTATTAGAGGAGAAATAACATTTTTCGCAAAAGTATCAAAATCGGCCATTTTTGGCAAAGTAGCAAAGGGGGGACCAAAGGAAAATTTTCAAAAATGGCCGATTTTTTGGTCGAACTTCGGAAGGCTAAAAAATAGCAAATACAAGTCGCCTGATGGCCTAATTAGTATGGATTGAAAGCTAAACTATCCTAGATTTGTGCTATGCAAAAAACCGCATGAAAAAAGACCTATTAGAGGAGAAATAACATTTTTCGCAAAAGTATCAAAATCGGCCATTTTTGGCAAAGTAGCAAAGGGGGGACCAAAGGAAAATTTTCAAAAATGGCCGATTTTTTGGTCGAACTTCGGAAGGCTAAAAAATAGCAAATACAAGTCGCCTGATGGCCTAATTAGTATGGATTGAAAGCTAAACTATCCTAGATTTGTGCTATGCAAAAAACCGCATGAAAAAAGACCTATTAGAGGAGAAATAACATTTTTCGCAAAAGTATCAAAATCGGCCATTTTTGGCAAAGTAGCAAAGGGGGGACCAAAGGAAAATTTTCAAAAATGGCCGATTTTTTGGTCGAACTTCGGAAGGCTAAAAAATAGCAAATACAAGTCGCCTGATGGCCTAATTAGTATGGATTGAAAGCTAAACTATCCTAGATTTGTGCTATGCAAAAAACCGCATGAAAAAAGACCTATTAGAGGAGAAATAACATTTTTCGCAAAAGTATCAAAATCGGCCATTTTTGGCAAAGTAGCAAAGGGGGGACCAAAGGAAAATTTTCAAAAATGGCCGATTTTTTGGTCGAACTTCGGAAGGCTAAAAAATAGCAAATACAAGTCGCCTGATGGCCTAATTAGTATGGATTGAAAGCTAAACTATCCTAGATTTGTGCTATGCAAAAAACCGCATGAAAAAAGACCTATTAGAGGAGAAATAACATTTTTCGCAAAAGTATCAAAATCGGCCATTTTTGGCAAAGTAGCAAAGGGGGGACCAAAGGAAAATTTTCAAAAATGGCCGATTTTTTGGTCGAACTTCGGAAGGCTAAAAAATAGCAAATACAAGTCGCCTGATGGCCTAATTAGTATGGATTGAAAGCTAAACTATCCTAGATTTGTGCTATGCAAAAAACCGCATGAAAAAAGACCTATTAGAGGAGAAATAACATTTTTCGCAAAAGTATCAAAATCGGCCATTTTTGGCAAAGTAGCAAAGGGGGGACCAAAGGAAAATTTTCAAAAATGGCCGATTTTTTGGTCGAACTTCGGAAGGCTAAAAAATAGCAAATACAAGTCGCCTGATGGCCTAATTAGTATGGATTGAAAGCTAAACTATCCTAGATTTGTGCTATGCAAAAAACCGCATGAAAAAAGACCTATTAGAGGAGAAATAACATTTTTCGCAAAAGTATCAAAATCGGCCATTTTTGGCAAAGTAGCAAAGGGGGGACCAAAGGAAAATTTTCAAAAATGGCCGATTTTTTGGTCGAACTTCGGAAGGCTAAAAAATAGCAAATACAAGTCGCCTGATGGCCTAATTAGTATGGATTGAAAGCTAAACTATCCTAGATTTGTGCTATGCAAAAAACCGCATGAAAAAAGACCTATTAGAGGAGAAATAACATTTTTCGCAAAAGTATCAAAATCGGCCATTTTTGGCAAAGTAGCAAAGGGGGGACCAAAGGAAAATTTTCAAAAATGGCCGATTTTTTGGTCGAACTTCGGAAGGCTAAAAAATAGCAAATACAAGTCGCCTGATGGCCTAATTAGTATGGATTGAAAGCTAAACTATCCTAGATTTGTGCTATGCAAAAAACCGCATGAAAAAAGACCTATTAGAGGAGAAATAACATTTTTCGCAAAAGTATCAAAATCGGCCATTTTTGGCAAAGTAGCAAAGGGGGGACCAAAGGAAAATTTTCAAAAATGGCCGATTTTTTGGTCGAACTTCGGAAGGCTAAAAAATAGCAAATACAAGTCGCCTGATGGCCTAATTAGTATGGATTGAAAGCTAAACTATCCTAGATTTGTGCTATGCAAAAAACCGCATGAAAAAAGACCTATTAGAGGAGAAATAACATTTTTCGCAAAAGTATCAAAATCGGCCATTTTTGGCAAAGTAGCAAAGGGGGGACCAAAGGAAAATTTTCAAAAATGGCCGATTTTTTGGTCGAACTTCGGAAGGCTAAAAAATAGCAAATACAAGTCGCCTGATGGCCTAATTAGTATGGATTGAAAGCTAAACTATCCTAGATTTGTGCTATGCAAAAAACCGCATGAAAAAAGACCTATTAGAGGAGAAATAACATTTTTCGCAAAAGTATCAAAATCGGCCATTTTTGGCAAAGTAGCAAAGGGGGGACCAAAGGAAAATTTTCAAAAATGGCCGATTTTTTGGTCGAACTTCGGAAGGCTAAAAAATAGCAAATACAAGTCGCCTGATGGCCTAATTAGTATGGATTGAAAGCTAAACTATCCTAGATTTGTGCTATGCAAAAAACCGCATGAAAAAAGACCTATTAGAGGAGAAATAACATTTTTCGCAAAAGTATCAAAATCGGCCATTTTTGGCAAAGTAGCAAAGGGGGGACCAAAGGAAAATTTTCAAAAATGGCCGATTTTTTGGTCGAACTTCGGAAGGCTAAAAAATAGCAAATACAAGTCGCCTGATGGCCTAATTAGTATGGATTGAAAGCTAAACTATCCTAGATTTGTGCTATGCAAAAAACCGCATGAAAAAAGACCTATTAGAGGAGAAATAACATTTTTCGCAAAAGTATCAAAATCGGCCATTTTTGGCAAAGTAGCAAAGGGGGGACCAAAGGAAAATTTTCAAAAATGGCCGATTTTTTGGTCGAACTTCGGAAGGCTAAAAAATAGCAAATACAAGTCGCCTGATGGCCTAATTAGTATGGATTGAAAGCTAAACTATCCTAGATTTGTGCTATGCAAAAAACCGCATGAAAAAAGACCTATTAGAGGAGAAATAACATTTTTCGCAAAAGTATCAAAATCGGCCATTTTTGGCAAAGTAGCAAAGGGGGGACCAAAGGAAAATTTTCAAAAATGGCCGATTTTTTGGTCGAACTTCGGAAGGCTAAAAAATAGCAAATACAAGTCGCCTGATGGCCTAATTAGTATGGATTGAAAGCTAAACTATCCTAGATTTGTGCTATGCAAAAAACCGCATGAAAAAAGACCTATTAGAGGAGAAATAACATTTTTCGCAAAAGTATCAAAATCGGCCATTTTTGGCAAAGTAGCAAAGGGGGGACCAAAGGAAAATTTTCAAAAATGGCCGATTTTTTGGTCGAACTTCGGAAGGCTAAAAAATAGCAAATACAAGTCGCCTGATGGCCTAATTAGTATGGATTGAAAGCTAAACTATCCTAGATTTGTGCTATGCAAAAAACCGCATGAAAAAAGACCTATTAGAGGAGAAATAACATTTTTCGCAAAAGTATCAAAATCGGCCATTTTTGGCAAAGTAGCAAAGGGGGGACCAAAGGAAAATTTTCAAAAATGGCCGATTTTTTGGTCGAACTTCGGAAGGCTAAAAAATAGCAAATACAAGTCGCCTGATGGCCTAATTAGTATGGATTGAAAGCTAAACTATCCTAGATTTGTGCTATGCAAAAAACCGCATGAAAAAAGACCTATTAGAGGAGAAATAACATTTTTCGCAAAAGTATCAAAATCGGCCATTTTTGGCAAAGTAGCAAAGGGGGGACCAAAGGAAAATTTTCAAAAATGGCCGATTTTTTGGTCGAACTTCGGAAGGCTAAAAAATAGCAAATACAAGTCGCCTGATGGCCTAATTAGTATGGATTGAAAGCTAAACTATCCTAGATTTGTGCTATGCAAAAAACCGCATGAAAAAAGACCTATTAGAGGAGAAATAACATTTTTCGCAAAAGTATCAAAATCGGCCATTTTTGGCAAAGTAGCAAAGGGGGGACCAAAGGAAAATTTTCAAAAATGGCCGATTTTTTGGTCGAACTTCGGAAGGCTAAAAAATAGCAAATACAAGTCGCCTGATGGCCTAATTAGTATGGATTGAAAGCTAAACTATCCTAGATTTGTGCTATGCAAAAAACCGCATGAAAAAAGACCTATTAGAGGAGAAATAACATTTTTCGCAAAAGTATCAAAATCGGCCATTTTTGGCAAAGTAGCAAAGGGGGGACCAAAGGAAAATTTTCAAAAATGGCCGATTTTTTGGTCGAACTTCGGAAGGCTAAAAAATAGCAAATACAAGTCGCCTGATGGCCTAATTAGTATGGATTGAAAGCTAAACTATCCTAGATTTGTGCTATGCAAAAAACCGCATGAAAAAAGACCTATTAGAGGAGAAATAACATTTTTCGCAAAAGTATCAAAATCGGCCATTTTTGGCAAAGTAGCAAAGGGGGGACCAAAGGAAAATTTTCAAAAATGGCCGATTTTTTGGTCGAACTTCGGAAGGCTAAAAAATAGCAAATACAAGTCGCCTGATGGCCTAATTAGTATGGATTGAAAGCTAAACTATCCTAGATTTGTGCTATGCAAAAAACCGCATGAAAAAAGACCTATTAGAGGAGAAATAACATTTTTCGCAAAAGTATCAAAATCGGCCATTTTTGGCAAAGTAGCAAAGGGGGGACCAAAGGAAAATTTTCAAAAATGGCCGATTTTTTGGTCGAACTTCGGAAGGCTAAAAAATAGCAAATACAAGTCGCCTGATGGCCTAATTAGTATGGATTGAAAGCTAAACTATCCTAGATTTGTGCTATGCAAAAAACCGCATGAAAAAAGACCTATTAGAGGAGAAATAACATTTTTCGCAAAAGTATCAAAATCGGCCATTTTTGGCAAAGTAGCAAAGGGGGGACCAAAGGAAAATTTTCAAAAATGGCCGATTTTTTGGTCGAACTTCGGAAGGCTAAAAAATAGCAAATACAAGTCGCCTGATGGCCTAATTAGTATGGATTGAAAGCTAAACTATCCTAGATTTGTGCTATGCAAAAAACCGCATGAAAAAAGACCTATTAGAGGAGAAATAACATTTTTCGCAAAAGTATCAAAATCGGCCATTTTTGGCAAAGTAGCAAAGGGGGGACCAAAGGAAAATTTTCAAAAATGGCCGATTTTTTGGTCGAACTTCGGAAGGCTAAAAAATAGCAAATACAAGTCGCCTGATGGCCTAATTAGTATGGATTGAAAGCTAAACTATCCTAGATTTGTGCTATGCAAAAAACCGCATGAAAAAAGACCTATTAGAGGAGAAATAACATTTTTCGCAAAAGTATCAAAATCGGCCATTTTTGGCAAAGTAGCAAAGGGGGGACCAAAGGAAAATTTTCAAAAATGGCCGATTTTTTGGTCGAACTTCGGAAGGCTAAAAAATAGCAAATACAAGTCGCCTGATGGCCTAATTAGTATGGATTGAAAGCTAAACTATCCTAGATTTGTGCTATGCAAAAAACCGCATGAAAAAAGACCTATTAGAGGAGAAATAACATTTTTCGCAAAAGTATCAAAATCGGCCATTTTTGGCAAAGTAGCAAAGGGGGGACCAAAGGAAAATTTTCAAAAATGGCCGATTTTTTGGTCGAACTTCGGAAGGCTAAAAAATAGCAAATACAAGTCGCCTGATGGCCTAATTAGTATGGATTGAAAGCTAAACTATCCTAGATTTGTGCTATGCAAAAAACCGCATGAAAAAAGACCTATTAGAGGAGAAATAACATTTTTCGCAAAAGTATCAAAATCGGCCATTTTTGGCAAAGTAGCAAAGGGGGGACCAAAGGAAAATTTTCAAAAATGGCCGATTTTTTGGTCGAACTTCGGAAGGCTAAAAAATAGCAAATACAAGTCGCCTGATGGCCTAATTAGTATGGATTGAAAGCTAAACTATCCTAGATTTGTGCTATGCAAAAAACCGCATGAAAAAAGACCTATTAGAGGAGAAATAACATTTTTCGCAAAAGTATCAAAATCGGCCATTTTTGGCAAAGTAGCAAAGGGGGGACCAAAGGAAAATTTTCAAAAATGGCCGATTTTTTGGTCGAACTTCGCAAGGCTAAAAAATAGCAAATACAAGTCGCCTGATGGCCTAATTAGTATGGATTGAAAGCTAAACTATCCTAGATTTGTGCTATGCAAAAAACCGCATGAAAAAAGACCTATTAGAGGAGAAATAACATTTTTCGCAAAAGTATCAAAATCGGCCATTTTTGGCAAAGTAGCAAAGGGGGGACCAAAGGAAAATTTTCAAAAATGGCCGATTTTTTGGTCGAACTTCGCAAGGCTAAAAAATAGCAAATACAAGTCGCCTGATGGCCTAATTAGTATGGATTGAAAGCTAAACTATCCTAGATTTGTGCTATGCAAAAAACCGCATGAAAAAAGACCTATTAGAGGAGAAATAACATTTTTCGCAAAAGTATCAAAATCGGCCATTTTTGGCAAAGTAGCAAAGGGGGGACCAAAGGAAAATTTTCAAAAATGGCCGATTTTTTGGTCGAACTTCGCAAGGCTAAAAAATAGCAAATACAAGTCGCCTGATGGCCTAATTAGTATGGATTGAAAGCTAAACTATCCTAGATTTGTGCTATGCAAAAAACCGCATGAAAAAAGACCTATTAGAGGAGAAATAACATTTTTCGCAAAAGTATCAAAATCGGCCATTTTTGGCAAAGTAGCAAAGGGGGGACCAAAGGAAAATTTTCAAAAATGGCCGATTTTTTGGTCGAACTTCGCAAGGCTAAAAAATAGCAAATACAAGTCGCCTGATGGCCTAATTAGTATGGATTGAAAGCTAAACTATCCTAGATTTGTGCTATGCAAAAAACCGCATGAAAAAAGACCTATTAGAGGAGAAATAACATTTTTCGCAAAAGTATCAAAATCGGCCATTTTTGGCAAAGTAGCAAAGGGGGGACCAAAGGAAAATTTTCAAAAATGGCCGATTTTTTGGTCGAACTTCGGAAGGCTAAAAAATAGCAAATACAAGTCGCCTGATGGCCTAATTAGTATGGATTGAAAGCTAAACTATCCTAGATTTGTGCTATGCAAAAAACCGCATGAAAAAAGACCTATTAGAGGAGAAATAACATTTTTCGCAAAAGTATCAAAATCGGCCATTTTTGGCAAAGTAGCAAAGGGGGGACCAAAGGAAAATTTTCAAAAATGGCCGATTTTTTGGTCGAACTTCGCAAGGCTAAAAAATAGCAAATACAAGTCGCCTGATGGCCTAATTAGTATGGATTGAAAGCTAAACTATCCTAGATTTGTGCTATGCAAAAAACCGCATGAAAAAAGACCTATTAGAGGAGAAATAACATTTTTCGCAAAAGTATCAAAATCGGCCATTTTTGGCAAAGTAGCAAAGGGGGGACCAAAGGAAAATTTTCAAAAATGGCCGATTTTTTGGTCGAACTTCGGAAGGCTAAAAAATAGCAAATACAAGTCGCCTGATGGCCTAATTAGTATGGATTGAAAGCTAAACTATCCTAGATTTGTGCTATGCAAAAAACCGCATGAAAAAAGACCTATTAGAGGAGAAATAACATTTTTCGCAAAAGTATCAAAATCGGCCATTTTTGGCAAAGTAGCAAAGGGGGGACCAAAGGAAAATTTTCAAAAATGGCCGATTTTTTGGTCGAACTTCGCAAGGCTAAAAAATAGCAAATACAAGTCGCCTGATGGCCTAATTAGTATGGATTGAAAGCTAAACTATCCTAGATTTGTGCTATGCAAAAAACCGCATGAAAAAAGACCTATTAGAGGAGAAATAACATTTTTCGCAAAAGTATCAAAATCGGCCATTTTTGGCAAAGTAGCAAAGGGGGGACCAAAGGAAAATTTTCAAAAATGGCCGATTTTTTGGTCGAACTTCGCAAGGCTAAAAAATAGCAAATACAAGTCGCCTGATGGCCTAATTAGTATGGATTGAAAGCTAAACTATCCTAGATTTGTGCTATGCAAAAAACCGCATGAAAAAAGACCTATTAGAGGAGAAATAACATTTTTCGCAAAAGTATCAAAATCGGCCATTTTTGGCAAAGTAGCAAAGGGGGGACCAAAGGAAAATTTTCAAAAATGGCCGATTTTTTGGTCGAACTTCGAAAGACTAAAAAATAGCAAATACAAGTCGCCTGATGGCCTAATTAGTATGGATTGAAAGCTAAACTATCCTAGATTTGTGCTATGCAAAAAACCGCATGAAAAAAGACCTATTAGAGGAGAAATAACATTTTTCGCAAAAGTATCAAAATCGGCCATTTTTGGCAAAGTAGCAAAGGGGGGACCAAAGGAAAATTTTCAAAAATGGCCGATTTTTTGGTCGAACTTCGCAAGGCTAAAAAATAGCAAATACAAGTCGCCTGATGGCCTAATTAGTATGGATTGAAAGCTAAACTATCCTAGATTTGTGCTATGCAAAAAACCGCATGAAAAAAGACCTATTAGAGGAGAAATAACATTTTTCGCAAAAGTATCAAAATCGGCCATTTTTGGCAAAGTAGCAAAGGGGGGACCAAAGGAAAATTTTCAAAAATGGCCGATTTTTTGGTCGAACTTCGCAAGGCTAAAAAATAGCAAATACAAGTCGCCTGATGGCCTAATTAGTATGGATTGAAAGCTAAACTATCCTAGATTTGTGCTATGCAAAAAACCGCATGAAAAAAGACCTATTAGAGGAGAAATAACATTTTTCGCAAAAGTATCAAAATCGGCCATTTTTGGCAAAGTAGCAAAGGGGGGACCAAAGGAAAATTTTCAAAAATGGCCGATTTTTTGGTCGAACTTCGCAAGGCTAAAAAATAGCAAATACAAGTCGCCTGATGGCCTAATTAGTATGGATTGAAAGCTAAACTATCCTAGATTTGTGCTATGCAAAAAACCGCATGAAAAAAGACCTATTAGAGGAGAAATAACATTTTTCGCAAAAGTATCAAAATCGGCCATTTTTGGCAAAGTAGCAAAGGGGGGACCAAAGGAAAATTTTCAAAAATGGCCGATTTTTTGGTCGAACTTCGCAAGGCTAAAAAATAGCAAATACAAGTCGCCTGATGGCCTAATTAGTATGGATTGAAAGCTAAACTATCCTAGATTTGTGCTATGCAAAAAACCGCATGAAAAAAGACCTATTAGAGGAGAAATAACATTTTTCGCAAAAGTATCAAAATCGGCCATTTTTGGCAAAGTAGCAAAGGGGGGACCAAAGGAAAATTTTCAAAAATGGCCGATTTTTTGGTCGAACTTCGGAAGGCTAAAAAATAGCAAATACAAGTCGCCTGATGGCCTAATTAGTATGGATTGAAAGCTAAACTATCCTAGATTTGTGCTATGCAAAAAACCGCATGAAAAAAGACCTATTAGAGGAGAAATAACATTTTTCGCAAAAGTATCAAAATCGGCCATTTTTGGCAAAGTAGCAAAGGGGGGACCAAAGGAAAATTTTCAAAAATGGCCGATTTTTTGGTCGAACTTCGAAAGGCTAAAAAATAGCAAATACAAGTCGCCTGATGGCCTAATTAGTATGGATTGAAAGCTAAACTATCCTAGATTTGTGCTATGCAAAAAACCGCATGAAAAAAGACCTATTAGAGGAGAAATAACATTTTTCGCAAAAGTATCAAAATCGGCCATTTTTGGCAAAGTAGCAAAGGGGGGACCAAAGGAAAATTTTCAAAAATGGCCGATTTTTTGGTCGAACTTCGCAAGGCTAAAAAATAGCAAATACAAGTCGCCTGATGGCCTAATTAGTATGGATTGAAAGCTAAACTATCCTAGATTTGTGCTATGCAAAAAACCGCATGAAAAAAGACCTATTAGAGGAGAAATAACATTTTTCGCAAAAGTATCAAAATCGGCCATTTTTGGCAAAGTAGCAAAGGGGGGACCAAAGGAAAATTTTCAAAAATGGCCGATTTTTTGGTCGAACTTCGCAAGGCTAAAAAATAGCAAATACAAGTCGCCTGATGGCCTAATTAGTATGGATTGAAAGCTAAACTATCCTAGATTTGTGCTATGCAAAAAACCGCATGAAAAAAGACCTATTAGAGGAGAAATAACATTTTTCGCAAAAGTATCAAAATCGGCCATTTTTGGCAAAGTAGCAAAGGGGGGACCAAAGGAAAATTTTCAAAAATGGCCGATTTTTTGGTCGAACTTCGGAAGGCTAAAAAATAGCAAATACAAGTCGCCTGATGGCCTAATTAGTATGGATTGAAAGCTAAACTATCCTAGATTTGTGCTATGCAAAAAACCGCATGAAAAAAGACCTATTAGAGGAGAAATAACATTTTTCGCAAAAGTATCAAAATCGGCCATTTTTGGCAAAGTAGCAAAGGGGGGACCAAAGGAAAATTTTCAAAAATGGCCGATTTTTTGGTCGAACTTCGCAAGGCTAAAAAATAGCAAATACAAGTCGCCTGATGGCCTAATTAGTATGGATTGAAAGCTAAACTATCCTAGATTTGTGCTATGCAAAAAACCGCATGAAAAAAGACCTATTAGAGGAGAAATAACATTTTTCGCAAAAGTATCAAAATCGGCCATTTTTGGCAAAGTAGCAAAGGGGGGACCAAAGGAAAATTTTCAAAAATGGCCGATTTTTTGGTCGAACTTCGCAAGGCTAAAAAATAGCAAATACAAGTCGCCTGATGGCCTAATTAGTATGGATTGAAAGCTAAACTATCCTAGATTTGTGCTATGCAAAAAACCGCATGAAAAAAGACCTATTAGAGGAGAAATAACATTTTTCGCAAAAGTATCAAAATCGGCCATTTTTGGCAAAGTAGCAAAGGGGGGACCAAAGGAAAATTTTCAAAAATGGCCGATTTTTTGGTCGAACTTCGCAAGGCTAAAAAATAGCAAATACAAGTCGCCTGATGGCCTAATTAGTATGGATTGAAAGCTAAACTATCCTAGATTTGTGCTATGCAAAAAACCGCATGAAAAAAGACCTATTAGAGGAGAAATAACATTTTTCGCAAAAGTATCAAAATCGGCCATTTTTGGCAAAGTAGCAAAGGGGGGACCAAAGGAAAATTTTCAAAAATGGCCGATTTTTTGGTCGAACTTCGCAAGGCTAAAAAATAGCAAATACAAGTCGCCTGATGGCCTAATTAGTATGGATTGAAAGCTAAACTATCCTAGATTTGTGCTATGCAAAAAACCGCATGAAAAAAGACCTATTAGAGGAGAAATAACATTTTTCGCAAAAGTATCAAAATCGGCCATTTTTGGCAAAGTAGCAAAGGGGGGACCAAAGGAAAATTTTCAAAAATGGCCGATTTTTTGGTCGAACTTCGCAAGGCTAAAAAATAGCAAATACAAGTCGCCTGATGGCCTAATTAGTATGGATTGAAAGCTAAACTATCCTAGATTTGTGCTATGCAAAAAACCGCATGAAAAAAGACCTATTAGAGGAGAAATAACATTTTTCGCAAAAGTATCAAAATCGGCCATTTTTGGCAAAGTAGCAAAGGGGGGACCAAAGGAAAATTTTCAAAAATGGCCGATTTTTTGGTCGAACTTCGCAAGGCTAAAAAATAGCAAATACAAGTCGCCTGATGGCCTAATTAGTATGGATTGAAAGCTAAACTATCCTAGATTTGTGCTATGCAAAAAACCGCATGAAAAAAGACCTATTAGAGGAGAAATAACATTTTTCGCAAAAGTATCAAAATCGGCCATTTTTGGCAAAGTAGCAAAGGGGGGACCAAAGGAAAATTTTCAAAAATGGCCGATTTTTTGGTCGAACTTCGCAAGGCTAAAAAATAGCAAATACAAGTCGCCTGATGGCCTAATTAGTATGGATTGAAAGCTAAACTATCCTAGATTTGTGCTATGCAAAAAACCGCATGAAAAAAGACCTATTAGAGGAGAAATAACATTTTTCGCAAAAGTATCAAAATCGGCCATTTTTGGCAAAGTAGCAAAGGGGGGACCAAAGGAAAATTTTCAAAAATGGCCGATTTTTTGGTCGAACTTCGGAAGGCTAAAAAATAGCAAATACAAGTCGCCTGATGGCCTAATTAGTATGGATTGAAAGCTAAACTATCCTAGATTTGTGCTATGCAAAAAACCGCATGAAAAAAGACCTATTAGAGGAGAAATAACATTTTTCGCAAAAGTATCAAAATCGGCCATTTTTGGCAAAGTAGCAAAGGGGGGACCAAAGGAAAATTTTCAAAAATGGCCGATTTTTTGGTCGAACTTCGGAAGGCTAAAAAATAGCAAATACAAGTCGCCTGATGGCCTAATTAGTATGGATTGAAAGCTAAACTATCCTAGATTTGTGCTATGCAAAAAACCGCATGAAAAAAGACCTATTAGAGGAGAAATAACATTTTTCGCAAAAGTATCAAAATCGGCCATTTTTGGCAAAGTAGCAAAGGGGGGACCAAAGGAAAATTTTCAAAAATGGCCGATTTTTTGGTCGAACTTCGCAAGGCTAAAAAATAGCAAATACAAGTCGCCTGATGGCCTAATTAGTATGGATTGAAAGCTAAACTATCCTAGATTTGTGCTATGCAAAAAACCGCATGAAAAAAGACCTATTAGAGGAGAAATAACATTTTTCGCAAAAGTATCAAAATCGGCCATTTTTGGCAAAGTAGCAAAGGGGGGACCAAAGGAAAATTTTCAAAAATGGCCGATTTTTTGGTCGAACTTCGCAAGGCTAAAAAATAGCAAATACAAGTCGCCTGATGGCCTAATTAGTATGGATTGAAAGCTAAACTATCCTAGATTTGTGCTATGCAAAAAACCGCATGAAAAAAGACCTATTAGAGGAGAAATAACATTTTTCGCAAAAGTATCAAAATCGGCCATTTTTGGCAAAGTAGCAAAGGGGGGACCAAAGGAAAATTTTCAAAAATGGCCGATTTTTTGGTCGAACTTCGCAAGGCTAAAAAATAGCAAATACAAGTCGCCTGATGGCCTAATTAGTATGGATTGAAAGCTAAACTATCCTAGATTTGTGCTATGCAAAAAACCGCATGAAAAAAGACCTATTAGAGGAGAAATAACATTTTTCGCAAAAGTATCAAAATCGGCCATTTTTGGCAAAGTAGCAAAGGGGGGACCAAAGGAAAATTTTCAAAAATGGCCGATTTTTTGGTCGAACTTCGGAAGGCTAAAAAATAGCAAATACAAGTCGCCTGATGGCCTAATTAGTATGGATTGAAAGCTAAACTATCCTAGATTTGTGCTATGCAAAAAACCGCATGAAAAAAGACCTATTAGAGGAGAAATAACATTTTTCGCAAAAGTATCAAAATCGGCCATTTTTGGCAAAGTAGCAAAGGGGGGACCAAAGGAAAATTTTCAAAAATGGCCGATTTTTTGGTCGAACTTCGCAAGGCTAAAAAATAGCAAATACAAGTCGCCTGATGGCCTAATTAGTATGGATTGAAAGCTAAACTATCCTAGATTTGTGCTATGCAAAAAACCGCATGAAAAAAGACCTATTAGAGGAGAAATAACATTTTTCGCAAAAGTATCAAAATCGGCCATTTTTGGCAAAGTAGCAAAGGGGGGACCAAAGGAAAATTTTCAAAAATGGCCGATTTTTTGGTCGAACTTCGCAAGGCTAAAAAATAGCAAATACAAGTCGCCTGATGGCCTAATTAGTATGGATTGAAAGCTAAACTATCCTAGATTTGTGCTATGCAAAAAACCGCATGAAAAAAGACCTATTAGAGGAGAAATAACATTTTTCGCAAAAGTATCAAAATCGGCCATTTTTGGCAAAGTAGCAAAGGGGGGACCAAAGGAAAATTTTCAAAAATGGCCGATTTTTTGGTCGAACTTCGCAAGGCTAAAAAATAGCAAATACAAGTCGCCTGATGGCCTAATTAGTATGGATTGAAAGCTAAACTATCCTAGATTTGTGCTATGCAAAAAACCGCATGAAAAAAGACCTATTAGAGGAGAAATAACATTTTTCGCAAAAGTATCAAAATCGGCCATTTTTGGCAAAGTAGCAAAGGGGGGACCAAAGGAAAATTTTCAAAAATGGCCGATTTTTTGGTCGAACTTCGGAAGGCTAAAAAATAGCAAATACAAGTCGCCTGATGGCCTAATTAGTATGGATTGAAAGCTAAACTATCCTAGATTTGTGCTATGCAAAAAACCGCATGAAAAAAGACCTATTAGAGGAGAAATAACATTTTTCGCAAAAGTATCAAAATCGGCCATTTTTGGCAAAGTAGCAAAGGGGGGACCAAAGGAAAATTTTCAAAAATGGCCGATTTTTTGGTCGAACTTCGCAAGGCTAAAAAATAGCAAATACAAGTCGCCTGATGGCCTAATTAGTATGGATTGAAAGCTAAACTATCCTAGATTTGTGCTATGCAAAAAACCGCATGAAAAAAGACCTATTAGAGGAGAAATAACATTTTTCGCAAAAGTATCAAAATCGGCCATTTTTGGCAAAGTAGCAAAGGGGGGACCAAAGGAAAATTTTCAAAAATGGCCGATTTTTTGGTCGAACTTCGCAAGGCTAAAAAATAGCAAATACAAGTCGCCTGATGGCCTAATTAGTATGGATTGAAAGCTAAACTATCCTAGATTTGTGCTATGCAAAAAACCGCATGAAAAAAGACCTATTAGAGGAGAAATAACATTTTTCGCAAAAGTATCAAAATCGGCCATTTTTGGCAAAGTAGCAAAGGGGGGACCAAAGGAAAATTTTCAAAAATGGCCGATTTTTTGGTCGAACTTCGCAAGGCTAAAAAATAGCAAATACAAGTCGCCTGATGGCCTAATTAGTATGGATTGAAAGCTAAACTATCCTAGATTTGTGCTATGCAAAAAACCGCATGAAAAAAGACCTATTAGAGGAGAAATAACATTTTTCGCAAAAGTATCAAAATCGGCCATTTTTGGCAAAGTAGCAAAGGGGGGACCAAAGGAAAATTTTCAAAAATGGCCGATTTTTTGGTCGAACTTCGCAAGGCTAAAAAATAGCAAATACAAGTCGCCTGATGGCCTAATTAGTATGGATTGAAAGCTAAACTATCCTAGATTTGTGCTATGCAAAAAACCGCATGAAAAAAGACCTATTAGAGGAGAAATAACATTTTTCGCAAAAGTATCAAAATCGGCCATTTTTGGCAAAGTAGCAAAGGGGGGACCAAAGGAAAATTTTCAAAAATGGCCGATTTTTTGGTCGAACTTCGCAAGGCTAAAAAATAGCAAATACAAGTCGCCTGATGGCCTAATTAGTATGGATTGAAAGCTAAACTATCCTAGATTTGTGCTATGCAAAAAACCGCATGAAAAAAGACCTATTAGAGGAGAAATAACATTTTTCGCAAAAGTATCAAAATCGGCCATTTTTGGCAAAGTAGCAAAGGGGGGACCAAAGGAAAATTTTCAAAAATGGCCGATTTTTTGGTCGAACTTCGCAAGGCTAAAAAATAGCAAATACAAGTCGCCTGATGGCCTAATTAGTATGGATTGAAAGCTAAACTATCCTAGATTTGTGCTATGCAAAAAACCGCATGAAAAAAGACCTATTAGAGGAGAAATAACATTTTTCGCAAAAGTATCAAAATCGGCCATTTTTGGCAAAGTAGCAAAGGGGGGACCAAAGGAAAATTTTCAAAAATGGCCGATTTTTTGGTCGAACTTCGCAAGGCTAAAAAATAGCAAATACAAGTCGCCTGATGGCCTAATTAGTATGGATTGAAAGCTAAACTATCCTAGATTTGTGCTATGCAAAAAACCGCATGAAAAAAGACCTATTAGAGGAGAAATAACATTTTTCGCAAAAGTATCAAAATCGGCCATTTTTGGCAAAGTAGCAAAGGGGGGACCAAAGGAAAATTTTCAAAAATGGCCGATTTTTTGGTCGAACTTCGCAAGGCTAAAAAATAGCAAATACAAGTCGCCTGATGGCCTAATTAGTATGGATTGAAAGCTAAACTATCCTAGATTTGTGCTATGCAAAAAACCGCATGAAAAAAGACCTATTAGAGGAGAAATAACATTTTTCGCAAAAGTATCAAAATCGGCCATTTTTGGCAAAGTAGCAAAGGGGGGACCAAAGGAAAATTTTCAAAAATGGCCGATTTTTTGGTCGAACTTCGCAAGGCTAAAAAATAGCAAATACAAGTCGCCTGATGGCCTAATTAGTATGGATTGAAAGCTAAACTATCCTAGATTTGTGCTATGCAAAAAACCGCATGAAAAAAGACCTATTAGAGGAGAAATAACATTTTTCGCAAAAGTATCAAAATCGGCCATTTTTGGCAAAGTAGCAAAGGGGGGACCAAAGGAAAATTTTCAAAAATGGCCGATTTTTTGGTCGAACTTCGCAAGGCTAAAAAATAGCAAATACAAGTCGCCTGATGGCCTAATTAGTATGGATTGAAAGCTAAACTATCCTAGATTTGTGCTATGCAAAAAACCGCATGAAAAAAGACCTATTAGAGGAGAAATAACATTTTTCGCAAAAGTATCAAAATCGGCCATTTTTGGCAAAGTAGCAAAGGGGGGACCAAAGGAAAATTTTCAAAAATGGCCGATTTTTTGGTCGAACTTCGCAAGGCTAAAAAATAGCAAATACAAGTCGCCTGATGGCCTAATTAGTATGGATTGAAAGCTAAACTATCCTAGATTTGTGCTATGCAAAAAACCGCATGAAAAAAGACCTATTAGAGGAGAAATAACATTTTTCGCAAAAGTATCAAAATCGGCCATTTTTGGCAAAGTAGCAAAGGGGGGACCAAAGGAAAATTTTCAAAAATGGCCGATTTTTTGGTCGAACTTCGGAAGGCTAAAAAATAGCAAATACAAGTCGCCTGATGGCCTAATTAGTATGGATTGAAAGCTAAACTATCCTAGATTTGTGCTATGCAAAAAACCGCATGAAAAAAGACCTATTAGAGGAGAAATAACATTTTTCGCAAAAGTATCAAAATCGGCCATTTTTGGCAAAGTAGCAAAGGGGGGACCAAAGGAAAATTTTCAAAAATGGCCGATTTTTTGGTCGAACTTCGCAAGGCTAAAAAATAGCAAATACAAGTCGCCTGATGGCCTAATTAGTATGGATTGAAAGCTAAACTATCCTAGATTTGTGCTATGCAAAAAACCGCATGAAAAAAGACCTATTAGAGGAGAAATAACATTTTTCGCAAAAGTATCAAAATCGGCCATTTTTGGCAAAGTAGCAAAGGGGGGACCAAAGGAAAATTTTCAAAAATGGCCGATTTTTTGGTCGAACTTCGGAAGGCTAAAAAATAGCAAATACAAGTCGCCTGATGGCCTAATTAGTATGGATTGAAAGCTAAACTATCCTAGATTTGTGCTATGCAAAAAACCGCATGAAAAAAGACCTATTAGAGGAGAAATAACATTTTTCGCAAAAGTATCAAAATCGGCCATTTTTGGCAAAGTAGCAAAGGGGGGACCAAAGGAAAATTTTCAAAAATGGCCGATTTTTTGGTCGAACTTCGCAAGGCTAAAAAATAGCAAATACAAGTCGCCTGATGGCCTAATTAGTATGGATTGAAAGCTAAACTATCCTAGATTTGTGCTATGCAAAAAACCGCATGAAAAAAGACCTATTAGAGGAGAAATAACATTTTTCGCAAAAGTATCAAAATCGGCCATTTTTGGCAAAGTAGCAAAGGGGGGACCAAAGGAAAATTTTCAAAAATGGCCGATTTTTTGGTCGAACTTCGCAAGGCTAAAAAATAGCAAATACAAGTCGCCTGATGGCCTAATTAGTATGGATTGAAAGCTAAACTATCCTAGATTTGTGCTATGCAAAAAACCGCATGAAAAAAGACCTATTAGAGGAGAAATAACATTTTTCGCAAAAGTATCAAAATCGGCCATTTTTGGCAAAGTAGCAAAGGGGGGACCAAAGGAAAATTTTCAAAAATGGCCGATTTTTTGGTCGAACTTCGGAAGGCTAAAAAATAGCAAATACAAGTCGCCTGATGGCCTAATTAGTATGGATTGAAAGCTAAACTATCCTAGATTTGTGCTATGCAAAAAACCGCATGAAAAAAGACCTATTAGAGGAGAAATAACATTTTTCGCAAAAGTATCAAAATCGGCCATTTTTGGCAAAGTAGCAAAGGGGGGACCAAAGGAAAATTTTCAAAAATGGCCGATTTTTTGGTCGAACTTCGCAAGGCTAAAAAATAGCAAATACAAGTCGCCTGATGGCCTAATTAGTATGGATTGAAAGCTAAACTATCCTAGATTTGTGCTATGCAAAAAACCGCATGAAAAAAGACCTATTAGAGGAGAAATAACATTTTTCGCAAAAGTATCAAAATCGGCCATTTTTGGCAAAGTAGCAAAGGGGGGACCAAAGGAAAATTTTCAAAAATGGCCGATTTTTTGGTCGAACTTCGCAAGGCTAAAAAATAGCAAATACAAGTCGCCTGATGGCCTAATTAGTATGGATTGAAAGCTAAACTATCCTAGATTTGTGCTATGCAAAAAACCGCATGAAAAAAGACCTATTAGAGGAGAAATAACATTTTTCGCAAAAGTATCAAAATCGGCCATTTTTGGCAAAGTAGCAAAGGGGGGACCAAAGGAAAATTTTCAAAAATGGCCGATTTTTTGGTCGAACTTCGTAAGGCTAAAAAATAGCAAATACAAGTCGCCTGATGGCCTAATTAGTATGGATTGAAAGCTAAACTATCCTAGATTTGTGCTATGCAAAAAACCGCATGAAAAAAGACCTATTAGAGGAGAAATAACATTTTTCGCAAAAGTATCAAAATCGGCCATTTTTGGCAAAGTAGCAAAGGGGGGACCAAAGGAAAATTTTCAAAAATGGCCGATTTTTTGGTCGAACTTCGCAAGGCTAAAAAATAGCAAATACAAGTCGCCTGATGGCCTAATTAGTATGGATTGAAAGCTAAACTATCCTAGATTTGTGCTATGCAAAAAACCGCATGAAAAAAGACCTATTAGAGGAGAAATAACATTTTTCGCAAAAGTATCAAAATCGGCCATTTTTGGCAAAGTAGCAAAGGGGGGACCAAAGGAAAATTTTCAAAAATGGCCGATTTTTTGGTCGAACTTCGCAAGGCTAAAAAATAGCAAATACAAGTCGCCTGATGGCCTAATTAGTATGGATTGAAAGCTAAACTATCCTAGATTTGTGCTATGCAAAAAACCGCATGAAAAAAGACCTATTAGAGGAGAAATAACATTTTTCGCAAAAGTATCAAAATCGGCCATTTTTGGCAAAGTAGCAAAGGGGGGACCAAAGGAAAATTTTCAAAAATGGCCGATTTTTTGGTCGAACTTCGCAAGGCTAAAAAATAGCAAATACAAGTCGCCTGATGGCCTAATTAGTATGGATTGAAAGCTAAACTATCCTAGATTTGTGCTATGCAAAAAACCGCATGAAAAAAGACCTATTAGAGGAGAAATAACATTTTTCGCAAAAGTATCAAAATCGGCCATTTTTGGCAAAGTAGCAAAGGGGGGACCAAAGGAAAATTTTCAAAAATGGCCGATTTTTTGGTCGAACTTCGGAAGGCTAAAAAATAGCAAATACAAGTCGCCTGATGGCCTAATTAGTATGGATTGAAAGCTAAACTATCCTAGATTTGTGCTATGCAAAAAACCGCATGAAAAAAGACCTATTAGAGGAGAAATAACATTTTTCGCAAAAGTATCAAAATCGGCCATTTTTGGCAAAGTAGCAAAGGGGGGACCAAAGGAAAATTTTCAAAAATGGCCGATTTTTTGGTCGAACTTCGGAAGGCTAAAAAATAGCAAATACAAGTCGCCTGATGGCCTAATTAGTATGGATTGAAAGCTAAACTATCCTAGATTTGTGCTATGCAAAAAACCGCATGAAAAAAGACCTATTAGAGGAGAAATAACATTTTTCGCAAAAGTATCAAAATCGGCCATTTTTGGCAAAGTAGCAAAGGGGGGACCAAAGGAAAATTTTCAAAAATGGCCGATTTTTTGGTCGAACTTCGGAAGGCTAAAAAATAGCAAATACAAGTCGCCTGATGGCCTAATTAGTATGGATTGAAAGCTAAACTATCCTAGATTTGTGCTATGCAAAAAACCGCATGAAAAAAGACCTATTAGAGGAGAAATAACATTTTTCGCAAAAGTATCAAAATCGGCCATTTTTGGCAAAGTAGCAAAGGGGGGACCAAAGGAAAATTTTCAAAAATGGCCGATTTTTTGGTCGAACTTCGGAAGGCTAAAAAATAGCAAATACAAGTCGCCTGATGGCCTAATTAGTATGGATTGAAAGCTAAACTATCCTAGATTTGTGCTATGCAAAAAACCGCATGAAAAAAGACCTATTAGAGGAGAAATAACATTTTTCGCAAAAGTATCAAAATCGGCCATTTTTGGCAAAGTAGCAAAGGGGGGACCAAAGGAAAATTTTCAAAAATGGCCGATTTTTTGGTCGAACTTCGGAAGGCTAAAAAATAGCAAATACAAGTCGCCTGATGGCCTAATTAGTATGGATTGAAAGCTAAACTATCCTAGATTTGTGCTATGCAAAAAACCGCATGAAAAAAGACCTATTAGAGGAGAAATAACATTTTTCGCAAAAGTATCAAAATCGGCCATTTTTGGCAAAGTAGCAAAGGGGGGACCAAAGGAAAATTTTCAAAAATGGCCGATTTTTTGGTCGAACTTCGGAAGGCTCAAAATACAAGTCGCCTGATGGCCTAATTAGTATGGATTGAAAGCTAAACTATCCTAGATTTGTGCTATGCAAAAAACCGCATGAAAAAAGACCTATTAGAGGAGAAATAACATTTTTCGCAAAAGTATCAAAATCGGCCATTTTTGGCAAAGTAGCAAAGGGGGGACCAAAGGAAAATTTTCAAAAATGGCCGATTTTTTGGTCGAACTTCGGAAGGCTAAAAAATAGCAAATACAAGTCGCCTGATGGCCTAATTAGTATGGATTGAAAGCTAAACTATCCTAGATTTGTGCTATGCAAAAAACCGCATGAAAAAAGACCTATTAGAGGAGAAATAACATTTTTCGCAAAAGTATCAAAATCGGCCATTTTTGGCAAAGTAGCAAAGGGGGGACCAAGGAAAATTTTCAAAAATGGCCGATTTTTTGGTCGAACTTCGGAAGGCTAAAAAATAGCAAATACAAGTCGCCTGATGGCCTAATTAGTATGGATTGAAAGCTAAACTATCCTAGATTTGTGCTATGCAAAAAACCGCATGAAAAAAGACCTATTAGAGGAGAAATAACATTTTTCGCAAAAGTATCAAAATCGGCCATTTTTGGCAAAGTAGCAAAGGGGGGACCAAAGGAAAATTTTCAAAAATGGCCGATTTTTTGGTCGAACTTCGGAAGGCTAAAAAATAGCAAATACAAGTCGCCTGATGGCCTAATTAGTATGGATTGAAAGCTAAACTATCCTAGATTTGTGCTATGCAAAAAACCGCATGAAAAAAGACCTATTAGAGGAGAAAACATTTTTCGCAAAAGTATCAAAATCGGCCATTTTTGGCAAAGTAGCAAAGGGGGGACCAAAGGAAAATTTTCAAAAATGGCCGATTTTTTGGTCGAACTTCGGAAGGCTAAAAAATAGCAAATACAAGTCGCCTGATGGCCTAATTAGTATGGATTGAAAGCTAAACTATCCTAGATTTGTGCTATGCAAAAAACCGCATGAAAAAAGACCTATTAGAGGAGAAATAACATTTTTCGCAAAAGTATCAAAATCGGCCATTTTTGGCAAAGTAGCAAAGGGGGGACCAAAGGAAAATTTTCAAAAATGGCCGATTTTTTGGTCGAACTTCGGAAGGCTAAAAAATAGCAAATACAAGTCGCCTGATGGCCTAATTAGTATGGATTGAAAGCTAAACTATCCTAGATTTGTGCTATGCAAAAAACCGCATGAAAAAGACCTATTAGAGGAGAAATAACATTTTTCGCAAAAGTATCAAAATCGGCCATTTTTGGCAAAGTAGCAAAGGGGGGACCAAAGGAAAATTTTCAAAAATGGCCGATTTTTTGGTCGAACTTCGGAAGGCTAAAAAATAGCAAATACAAGTCGCCTGATGGCCTAATTAGTATGGATTGAAAGCTAAACTATCCTAGATTTGTGCTATGCAAAAAACCGCATGAAAAAAGACCTATTAGAGGAGAAATAACATTTTTCGCAAAAGTATCAAAATCGGCCATTTTTGGCAAAGTAGCAAAGGGGGGACCAAAGGAAAATTTTCAAAAATGGCCGATTTTTTGGTCGAACTTCGGAAGGCTAAAAAATAGCAAATACAAGTCGCCTGATGGCCTAATTAGTATGGATTGAAAGCTAAACTATCCTAGATTTGTGCTATGCAAAAAACCGCATGAAAAAAGACCTATTAGAGGAGAAATAACATTTTTCGCAAAAGTATCAAATCGGCCATTTTTGGCAAAGTAGCAAAGGGGGGACCAAAGGAAAATTTTCAAAAATGGCCGATTTTTTGGTCGAACTTCGGAAGGCTAAAAAATAGCAAATACAAGTCGCCTGATGGCCTAATTAGTATGGATTGAAAGCTAAACTATCCTAGATTTGTGCTATGCAAAAAACCGCATGAAAAAAGACCTATTAGAGGAGAAATAACATTTTTCGCAAAAGTATCAAAATCGGCCATTTTTGGCAAAGTAGCAAAGGGGGACCAAAGGAAAATTTTCAAAAATGGCCGATTTTTTGGTCGAACTTCGGAAGGCTAAAAAATAGCAAATACAAGTCGCCTGATGGCCTAATTAGTATGGATTGAAAGCTAAACTATCCTAGATTTGTGCTATGCAAAAAACCGCATGAAAAAAGACCTATTAGAGGAGAAATAACATTTTTCGCAAAAGTATCAAAATCGGCCATTTTTGGCAAAGTAGCAAAGGGGGGACCAAAGGAAAATTTTCAAAAATGGCCGATTTTTTGGTCGAACTTCGGAAGGCTAAAAAATAGCAAATACAAGTCGCCTGATGGCCTAATTAGTATGGATTGAAAGCTAAACTATCCTAGATTTGTGCTATGCAAAAAACCGCATGAAAAAAGACCTATTAGAGTGTAAATAACATTTTTCGCAATTGTATCAAATTCGGCCATTTTTGGCAAAGTAGCTCTGGGGGGACCAAGGAAAATTTTCAAAAATGGCCGATTTTTTGGTCGAACTTCGGAAGGCTAAAAAATAGCAAATACAAGTCGCCTGATGGCCTAATTAGTATGGATTGAAAGCTAAACTATCCTAGATTTGTGCTATGCAAAAAACCGCATGAAAAAAGACCTATTAGAGGAGAAATAACATTTTTCGCAAAAGTATCAAAATCGGCCATTTTTGGCAAAGTAGCAAAGGGGGATCCAAAGGAAAATTTTCAAAAATGGCCGATTTTTTGGTCGAACTTCGGAAGGCTAAAAAATAGCAAATACAAGTCGCCTGATGGCCTAATTAGTATGGATTGAAAGCTAAACTATCCTAGATTTGTGCTATGCAAAAAACCGCATGAAAAAAGACCTATTAGAGGAGAAATAACATTTTTCGCAAAAGTATCAAAATCGGCCATTTTTGGCAAAGTAGCAAAGGGGGGACCAAAGGAAAATTTTCAAAAATGGCCGATTTTTTGGTCGAACTTCGGAAGGCTAAAAAATAGCAAATACAAGTCGCCTGATGGCCTAATTAGTATGGATTGAAAGCTAAACTATCCTAGATTTGTGCTATGCAAAAAACCGCATGAAAAAAGACCTATTAGAGGAGAAATAACATTTTTCGCAAAAGTATCAAAATCGGCCATTTTTGGCAAAGTAGCAAAGGGGGGACCAAAGGAAAATTTTCAAAAATGGCCGATTTTTTGGTCGAACTTCGGAAGGCTAAAAAATAGCAAATACAAGTCGCCTGATGGCCTAATTAGTATGGATTGAAAGCTAAACTATCCTAGATTTGTGCTATGCAAAAAACCGCATGAAAAAAGACCTATTAGAGGAGAAATAACATTTTTCGCAAAAGTATCAAAATCGGCCATTTTTGGCAAAGTAGCAAAGGGGGACCAAAGGAAATTTTCAAAAATGGCCGATTTTTTGGTCGAACTTCGGAAGGCTAAAAAATAGCAAATACAAGTCGCCTGATGGCCTAATTAGTATGGATTGAAAGCTAAACTATCCTAGATTTGTGCTATGCAAAAAACCGCATGAAAAAGAACCTATTAGAGGAGAAATAACATTTTTCCGCAAAAGTATCAAAATCGGCCATTTTTGGCAAAGTAGCAAAGGGGGGACCAAAGGAAAATTTTCAAAAATGGCCGATTTTTTGGTCGAACTTCGGAAGGCTAAAAAATAGCAAATACAAGTCGCCTGATGGCCTAATTAGTATGGATTGAAAGCTAAACTATCCTAGATTTGTGCTATGCAAAAAACCGCATGAAAAAAGACCTATTAGAGGAGAAATAACATTTTTCGCAAAAGTATCAAAATCGGCCATTTTTGGCAAAGTAGCAAAGGGGGACCAAAGGAAAATTTTCAAAAATGGCCGATTTTTTGGTCGAACTTCGCAAGGCTAAAAAATAGCAAATACAAGTCGCCTGATGGCCTAATTAGTATGGATTGAAAGCTAAACTATCCTAGATTTGTGCTATGCAAAAAACCGCATGAAAAAAGACCTATTAGAGGAGAAATAACATTTTTCGCAAAAGTATCAAAATCGGCCATTTTTGGCAAAGTAGCAAAGGGGGGACCAAAGGAAAATTTTCAAAAATGGCCGATTTTTTGGTCGAACTTCGGAAGGCTAAAAAATAGCAAATACAAGTCGCCTGATGGCCTAATTAGTATGGATTGAAAGCTAAACTATCCTAGATTTGTGCTATGCAAAAAACCGCATGAAAAAAGACCTATTAGAGGAGAAATAACATTTTTCGCAAAAGTATCAAAATCGGCCATTTTTGGCAAAGTAGCAAAGGGGGGACCAAAGGAAAATTTTCAAAAATGGCCGATTTTTTGGTCGAACTTCGGAAGGCTAAAAAATAGCAAATACAAGTCGCCTGATGGCCTAATTAGTATGGATTGAAAGCTAAACTATCCTAGATTTGTGCTATGCAAAAAACCGCATGAAAAAAGACCTATTAGAGGAGAAATAACATTTTTCGCAAAAGTATCAAATCGGCCATTTTTGGCAAAGTAGCAAAGGGGGGACCAAAGGAAAATTTTCAAAAATGGCCGATTTTTTGGTCGAACTTCGGAAGGCTAAAAAATAGCAAATACAAGTCGCCTGATGGCCTAATTAGTATGGATTGAAAGCTAAACTATCCTAGATTTGTGCTATGCAAAAAACCGCATGAAAAAAGACCTATTAGAGGAGAAATAACATTTTTCGCAAAAGTATCAAAATCGGCCATTTTTGGCAAAGTAGCGAGCGGGGTACCAAGGAAAATTTTCAAAAATGGCCGATTTTTTGGTCGAACTTCGGAAGGCTAAAAAATAGCAAATACAAGTCGCCTGATGGCCTAATTAGTATGGATTGAAAGCTAAACTATCCTAGATTTGTGCTATGCAAAAAACCGCATGAAAAAAGACCTATTAGAGGAGAAATAACATTTTTCGCAAAAGTATCAAAATCGGCCATTTTTGGCAAAGTAGCAAAGGGGGACCAAAGGAAAATTTTCAAAAATGGCCGATTTTTTGGTCGAACTTCGGAAGGCTAAAATAGCAAATACAAGTCGCCTGATGGCCTAATTAGTATGGATTGAAAGCTAAACTATCCTAGATTTGTGCTATGCAAAAAACCGCATGAAAAAAGACCTATTAGAGGAGAAATAACATTTTTCGCAAAAGTATCAAAATCGGCCATTTTTGGCAAAGTAGCAAAGGGGGGACCAAAGGAAAATTTTCAAAAATGGCCGATTTTTTGGTCGAACTTCGGAAGGCTAAAAAATAGCAAATACAAGTCGCCTGATGGCCTAATTAGTATGGATTGAAAGCTAAACTATCCTAGATTTGTGCTATGCAAAAAACCGCATGAAAAAAGACCTATTAGAGGAGAAATAACATTTTTCGCAAAAGTATCAAAATCGGCCATTTTTGGCAAAGTAGCAAAGGGGAACAAAAGAAAAATTTTCAAAAATGGCCGATTTTTTGGTCGAACTTCGGAAGGCTAAAAAATAGCAAATACAAGTCGCCTGATGGCCTAATTAGTATGGATTGAAAGCTAAACTATCCTAGATTTGTGCTATGCAAAAAACCGCATGAAAAAAGGAAATAACATTTTTCGCAAAAGTATCAAAATCGGCCATTTTTGGCAAAGTAGCAAAGGGGGGACCAAAGGAAAATTTTCAAAAATGGCCGATTTTTTGGTCGAACTTCGGAAGGCTAAAAAATAGCAAATACAAGTCGCCTGATGGCCTAATTAGTATGGATTGAAAGCTAAACTATCCTAGATTTGTGCTATGCAAAAAACCGCATGAAAAAGACCTATTAGAGGAGAAATAACATTTTTCGCAAAAGTATCAAAATCGGCCATTTTTGGCAAAGTAGCAAAGGGGAACCAAAGGAAAATTTTCAAAAATGGCCGATTTTTTGGTCGAACTTCGGAAGGCTAAAAAATAGCAAATACAAGTCGCCTGATGGCCTAATTAGTATGGATTGAAAGCTAAACTATCCTAGATTTGTGCTATGCAAAAAACCGCATGAAAAAAGACCTATTAGAGGAAAAATAACATTTTTCGCAAAAGTATCAAAATCGGCCATTTTTGGCAAAGTAGCAAAGGGGGGACCAAAGGAAAATTTTCAAAAATGGCCGATTTTTTGGTCGAACTTCGGAAGGCTAAAAAATAGCAAATACAAGTCGCCTGATGGCCTAATTAGTATGGATTGAAAGCTAAACTATCCTAGATTTGTGCTATGCAAAAAACCGCATGAAAAAAGACCTATTAGAGGAGAAATAACATTTTTCGCAAAAGTATCAAAATCGGCCATTTTTGGCAAAGTAGCAAAGGGGGACCAAAGGAAAATTTTCAAAAATGGCCGATTTTTTGGTCGAACTTCGGAAGGCTAAAAAATAGCAAATACAAGTCGCCTGATGGCCTAATTAGTATGGATTGAAAGCTAAACTATCCTAGATTTGTGCTATGCAAAAAACCGCATGAAAAAAGACCTATTAGAGGAGAAATAACATTTTTCGCAAAAGTATCAAAATCGGCCATTTTTGGCAAAGTAGCAAGGGGGGACCAAAGGGAATGTTTGAAAAATTGCCGATTTTTTGGTCGAACTTCGAAAGGCTAAAAAATAGCAAATACAAGTCGCCTGATGGCCTAATTAGTATGGATTGAAAGCTAAACTATCCTAGATTTGTGCTATGCAAAAAACCGCATGAAAAAAGACCTATTAGAGGAGAAATAACATTTTTCGCAAAAGTATCAAAATCGGCCATTTTTGGCAAAGTAGCAAAGGGGGGACCAAAGGAAAATTTTCAAAAATGGCCGATTTTTTGGTCGAACTTCGCAAGGCTAAAAAATAGCAAATACAAGTCGCCTGATGGCCTAATTAGTATGGATTGAAAGCTAAACTATCCTAGATTTGTGCTATGCAAAAAACCGCATGAAAAAGACCTATTAGAGGAGAAATAACATTTTTCGCAAAAGTATCAAAATCGGCCATTTTTGGCAAAGTAGCAAAGGGGGACCAAAGGAAAATTTTCAAAAATGGCCGATTTTTTGGTCGAACTTCGGAAGGCTAAAAAATAGCAAATACAAGTCGCCTGATGGCCTAATTAGTATGGATTGAAAGCTAAACTATCCTAGATTTGTGCTATGCAAAAAACCGCATGAAAAAAGACCTATTAGAGGAGAAATAACATTTTTCGCAAAAGTATCAAAATCGGCCATTTTTGGCAAAGTAGCAAAGGGGGGACCAAAGGAAAATTTTCAAAAATGGCCGATTTTTTGGTCGAACTTCGCAAGGCTAAAAAATAGCAAATACAAGTCGCCTGATGGCCTAATTAGTATGGATTGAAAGCTAAACTATCCTAGATTTGTGCTATGCAAAAAACCGCATGAAAAAAGACCTATTAGAGGAGAAATAACATTTTTCGCAAAAGTATCAAAATCGGCCATTTTGGCAAAGTAGCAAAGGGGGGACCAAAGGAAAATTTTCAAAAATGGCCGATTTTTTGGTCGAACTTCGGACGGCTAAAAAATAGCAAATACAAGTCGCCTGATGGCCTAATTAGTATGGATTGAAAGCTAAACTATCCTAGATTTGTGCTATGCAAAAAACGCATGAAAAAAGACCTATTAGAGGAGAAATAACATTTTTCGCAAAAGTATCAAAATCGGCCATTTTTGGCAAAGTAGCAAAGGGGGATCCAAAGGAAAATTTTCAAAAATGGCCGATTTTTTGGTCGAACTTCGGAAGGCTAAAAAATAGCAAATACAAGTCGCCTGATGGCCTAATTAGTATGGATTGAAAGCTAAACTATCCTAGATTTGTGCTATGCAAAAAACCGCATGAAAAAAGACCTATTAGAGGAGAAATAACATTTTTCGCAAAAGTATCAAATCGGCCATTTTTGGCAAAGTAGCAAAGGGGGGACCAAAGGAAATTTTCAAAAATGGCCGATTTTTTGGTCGAACTTCGGAAGGCTAAAAAATAGCAAATACAAGTCGCCTGATGGCCTAATTAGTATGGATTGAAAGCTAAACTATCCTAGATTTGTGCTATGCAAAAAACCGCATGAAAAAAGACCTATTAGAGGAGAAATAACATTTTTCGCAAAAGTATCAAATCGGCCATTTTTGGCAAAGTAGCAAAGGGGGGACCAAAGGAAAATTTTCAAAAATGGCCGATTTTTTGGTCGAACTTCGGAAGGCTAAAAAATAGCAAATACAAGTCGCCTGATGGCCTAATTAGTATGGATTGAAAG
>NC_090888.1:74577232-74585076 GCF_036669925.1 Montipora capricornis | reverse complement strand
TCTAATTCATTGCTCCTGCTCATTGTTAAAATTACCTTATCCACCCCCATTTCCCACACACCTTTCCTCAATATCTAGGTCTAACGGTAATTTACCAATGAAATGAGAACGCACTGAATCTTCATCATTTGGTTTAACTACGTCCTTTTATCGTTAGAAAGTAGCCAAATAAAAAAAATCGTCGTCAATACTTTCCCCACGAATAATCTTTATTACTACTCATTTTTTTAACCCCAAAACACCCACTCCTTTGGGTAATCGACCAATTGTTTAAAAAAATTTGTTTTCCCTTTGTCTTTCTATTTCTTCACCTATTCTAGGAGAGAAAGGTAATGATACTTTCTGTATCTCACCCTGAGTAAAACTACCTTCGAGAAGTTCTCCAGATAAATCTTTAACCTTATATAACATTAATGTCAAAAACGTGGATATCTTCTAAAATCTTTTATATACCTCAAACACTTCTCCTGTAAAAGTTCCTCTATAATCTTTACTGAAAACAGTTCGTTTTCCAGATAATCTTACTTTATCACCCACCTTTACAGAAAAAGGTTTCTTTAAAAAATGTGTGGTCCTTGCTGTGTCAATTCTATGATCAATTAACTTCGATAAAATAGCACCATTGTTAGCCTCTGTTATTTTTATAGGAGCAAATCCGAGTGCCGAATGAGTCCGTTATTATAATTTTCGATAACTAATCTAGTGATTACTCTGTTAGTTTTTTTCGGATAATACAGTCTATATTTGTTAAAAGAAAGATTGAAAAGTACGGTTGAATCTCTCTATTAAACTTGCTTTCAGATCAGTTGTTATTCTATAGTGTTTTATCGAGTTACGCTCACAATAAGAACTAAAAGTTTTATTAAAAAATTCTGTACCTTGATCAGTTTGGATGTTATAAGGCTTTTTTCCACGTCCAATTATCTTTATCAAACCGTTTAATACGTGTACAGCAGCCTTACTAGTTATTACTTCAGCATCTGCTTGACGAGAAAATATCGATCTTGCTAAGCACGAATCTACCGAGTTTGAATTAGGGTGAGCATGTAGATCTTTAAATCCAATTGCCATGGTGTGATCTAATCCACTAGCAAAGTATGGGGGTCTCAGTTCTTTCAACCTTCTATTTCTTATAATCTGGTTAGGAAAACATGTTTTCTTTCAAACTTCTTAACGTCACTATATTTAATTTTCAATTTTAATTCTTTGTTTAAAAGTTCGTGAACCTTTCTTGCCGATGCAAAGGCTACTGGTGAGTTTTCAATGTCAAAATAAACCTTCTCTAATATCTTTTCAGTTTTACTCATTCTTGTATCTCTCCTTCTTCCATCTCAAACGCTCCAATTCCACCTTCTTCGTCGACTCTTTCCTGAACTTCTGTCCAAAATGCCATGTTTTCTTCTATCACATATTTAAAGATCTTTGATCCAGCAACTTCCAAAATTTTATCTACCCATCTCTCGAGAACATCGTCCGACAATTTCAAGATGTACTCTTCAAGTTGCATCAAAAAAATCTTTCTCAACCTCTTTTCTAAGGTATTTTCAAGATTCTTTGTCACCGTCTCATCCAATCTTTCTTCATCAACAATCAAAGGACTCCACTTTACTTCTTTATATTTATGAAGTGGGTCTGGAGCATCAAAGGGGGCAAAATCTTCAGACCTCTGTTTCTTTGCTTCTATTTGATACTCCGTACTCGTAGCCATATCCTTTGTTTCCATCGTCTCTCTTACGATTGAATGAAAATAAGGATTGAAAAGACCTCGATTTATATCTTTCCAATTTGACCTTTGACTTTTTCTTTTTATTCTTTCCACCACAACATACAAAATTCAATTCCACTTTCACATCAGTGTGTGTATTTCCATCTACTTCTTCATTCCCTTTAAGACAACATTTTAAGAAACGATGGAAACAACTCACACTTGCCACTTCCTCTATCCCAGTCATCATCCCAAGACAGACAACACACAAATGATTTTTCTTTTCAACATCATCATCTTTATTTCATTTCTTATGCCCAAAGGGGTATGATATCAAATTATTCCAATCTACAACTCTCTTATCAAAAACTACTTGATATTTCTTTAAAATCTCTCTACTTTCGAGAGAAAAAGGATTTTTGTCATTGCCACGTTTGATGTCAAACTTAGGAACTTCACAAAACTCTTTAACAACCCCACTCTTCCCTTTTGGTAAATCAGAAAACTGTGACTTCATGATGAGATCAACCAATTTCTCAAAGTTTACTTTTTTCTCTGTTGTTCTATTCAACCCTATTCCTCTAATCTTGAATTTAGTGGCGATCTTTTTACCCCTTTCTTCAGAAAAAACATCATAACCATAATGTTTGGGACCACCACTACAATATCTTAAAATAACACAACTTTCATCATAATCTTTTTCATCCTCTAATACATTTGTTAAATCTCCTAATTCAGGTTCAAATTCTTCTTTGTCTTCGTCTTTTGAAGAAACGAAAAAAACACTGTCAGTATCCATATACAAAACTCTTGAATCTAATTTCTCAAGTAACTCGTATAAACGCAAACGCGCATAAGCAGTCACGAAAGCAGCCTGAACTACATTACCCTTACGAGTAGAAATTGTACAATCACTCTTCTTGTACCCATGACATAAGATAGTTTTTGAATTGAGAATACGAAAAACTCTCTCTCTCATTGTTTCATCAGTCACAAAATCGAAAAATTCCTTTGGTTCATGAGTTAGACGAGTAATTCGTCTATCAAGATTTCTAGCCCAAAACCCCCAACAAGAATTAAGCAATATCTTAGAGACAAATCTCATCACCGGATCCTTCTTGATCTTATCATATTCTAACTTTATCCCCTCATGTTCTTCATATCTTTCAATATAATTTTGTTTGTCTTCTTCACTCTCACAATTTCGCGGCCAACCCGAATTCTCTTGTTTCACCTTCAAAAACTTATCAACAAAAGGAGCGAACAACCCTTTTTCACTCCCCCGATAATCCCAAACTTCAAAAATTTCTAAGATTTCATATCCCATCCTAACAGCTTTATAAACTTCTACAGTCACCCAAACAGCCTCAATTGATCTCTCATCTCTAGAATGAGAACAAATAGAAGTAAAATTCTGTTCTCTTGCACATTTACCACAAAGAGAAAAAATTAATTTCTCACCCCCACCCTCTGTTTCAAATCTTTTCGGTAAAACAGGATGAAATAAATCGTCAGGAGGTAAAACTCGACATCTCATAACACCAAAATATTTATCTACTGAATAATCGAATTCATTAGGATGTCCTCTAATAATAACTGGATGACCCGTAGGAAACTTCTCTTTTTTCATTACACTAGGGTAAAGAGAAGTAAAATCGTCAGCCTTAATACATTCTCTTGTCAGATCACACTCCTTAAACAAACAAATTGCTTCAGTTCTCCCCCCAAAAAGTGCTTCACGAGGGTTGATCGGCGCTCTCAAATCAGTTAAGTAAGGATCTATCATTTCTAAATGATCTCTTACTTCTGCATCATTTTTCATCATCTTATTCCATTCACATTCCCAAATGTAATGAACATTGTACCCTTCATTTTTTAATCTTGCAATTCTGTCTTGTGTCTCCATTCGAGTCAATATCATTTTTTTCCAGTAAAAAAAGAAACATAATCATTAGAATAACACTTGTTACACCCATGAACATTACAACCCAAAAACTCTAGAACATCGTTAGATTCTTCATGATACCCATCCACCCTTACCATTTTTTCTCCAACTTTAATTGATCGTTCCCCATTACCTTTTCCCGAATACTCTAATTCCCCTGCATAAAATAACAAATCCTGATAAATTAACCACGTCTTCGCATTTTTAGATTGAGTGTGATTCTTACAATAATTGTTTTTAGGTATTAACCCTATCTTAAATGGTGGAATAGTACTTCTCCACACCATATTTGTGAAACTTGCTGCAGTGCAGTTCTCAATACCTATGTGAAAACCAGTAATCTCATACATGGCTTTCCAAAGAATCAACCAATTTAATCTCAAAACATTCACGTCATCTCTACAATAATCGAGTAATTCTTTCTGAAAATCCCAATCACCGATTTCCTCATTAAGATACTTTCTCCCCCATTCGAGATACCATTCTTCAAACTCCTCAAACTTCTCCTTTTTCATAAACTTTGTACCGAAAAAACGTGAAGGTGGAATAACCCCCACATAATTCTGATTTTCTGGTACGTTAAATTCGTGAGGAAACATCCCTTTCTTTACAGGTAAATTAAAAGTTTTTGGTAACTTATCCAGACTGCATTGAAAAAATCTATAACTATCGATTACTTGAAATCTAGAAGAAAAACATATTCGTAATGGTACTTTCCCATCAAAGAAAATATTCGGGTCCTTACAACTAACATCACAAATTTGTTGTAACAAGTAAAAACTATCAAAAGGAGCAGTGTTGTGTCCTATCAGAGTATAATATTTCCCAGAAGAGACTAAACTTTCCTCCCCAAAAAATAAAAAATCGGTAAAATCCTCCATACAATTCTCCCCAACAAACACTCTTTCTTCACCATTCTCGAACTGAAAAACAATTAAATTAGGAACCAAGACATGTCTATCATTCTCCTCATCATAAACCTTCATAGTTTCGATATCAAAAAAACAATACTCCCCTCTCTTCAAATCTAAACGTTTCTTCAAATCCTCATCTGAAGGATTCAAAGGCTGTAAATAACAAAAATGATGTCGTAAATCGACAAGTCTTTTACAGACAGAACATTTAGACATGTAACAATGGTGTTCAGAAGACGAAACATAAGCATTTTTACCTGTACTAACCCCATTCTTAGCCCTCAAATCACGACCACATTTTCTACAAGCAACTAAATTCTCACAAACACGAGATTTAGAAGAAAACTTAATAGATTTACCTAAAGTTAAATGATTATCGAAACACTCTCTACTCTTAAAAATTCTAAAACAAGAAGGACACTGAATTACTTCTCGCCCTTCTTTGTCTGAAGAACAAAAACATTTACAATCTAGACATATATCCTTATCACACTTATGTACTCGAACACGATTCTTTAAAAATTTAAAACAGTTCAAACAAAATCTACCCTCTCTCCCCAACAAAGTATTAACACTCTTTACCAAATAAAAGTGAGAATCAGCAAGATATAAAATAATCGGTTTCCCTCTACCACTTCTATTACAATTAAGAATGGGAGTGTTATAATGTTCCCTACTTATCACACAAATAGGATGGGAAAGGTAGTCATCTAATTTTGCTATTTTCTTTATACCCTCTAAATTCAACGGTGCAAGAGGTAGTCCTGCCTCCCTCAACAAAGTTCTGCACATTCGACGCATTCGACGTGCTTTTATACGTTCAGGTCGTGGCAATCGTCCCCCATTGGCTAATCTCAAAGCTAAAATTAAAGCAACAACGCCACAAAATGGATCGAACTTTCGAGGTACATTAAAAAGACATTTAGAATCACTCAATACTTTTTCAAATTTAGAGCTAAATGAACTCAATAGATATTTTGTAGAATACCCTCCACCACTAGGGAGACTGACATGATAAATCTCTACTCTTAAACTTCCGTCATCTAATGATATATCTTCGTTTGATTGAACTATCAATCCAAACCTATCAAACAAAACTCTTTCATCTAAATCTCGAACTTGAACTAAAGGAATAGAGAAACCACCATCTCGAAACTCATTTGATGTGACAAAAACCTCTACATAATCATTGGGGTGAAAGCTAGAACGCATAAAGTCATAAATCTCAGAAATTAAGCGATCAAATGACTCAAAAACTTCTGTAGGAGAAAAATTCGGGGAAACAACAAAATTATAAGCTATTCCATCAACACCAAACCTTTCATTATGAAAAATCCAATGCGATCTCAAATTAAATCCTCTTCCATTAAAATCTAGATGAACTCGGGCAGGATTAATGTCTCCTCTACCACCAATTTGAAAAACTTCTTCTTCTTCGTCTTCGTCTTCGTCTTCCTCATCTCCTGTCAAAAGTCTAATCACATGATCCTCCAATGTCAACTCATCTTCCGACAACGAACCACTATCTTCAGATAAAATTCGACTCACAGTCTCATCTAAATCAAAGTCATCTTCTTCTTGTAAAATATTCTCAACCACATCATCCAAATCATCTTCATCTTGTAAAATACTGTTCACCAACTCTTCAAGATTCTCCATCTAACCTTTTTTCAAATTCACAAAAATAAAATTAAGATCCGGAAAAAACAAAAGCAAATAGATTTTTCCTCTTGAAAAAACCACTCACCTATTTCTCTTCATCATACTCATCACAGACAAGAAAATTAGAAGTAAAAGAAGCTCGCTCATCGTCACTATCGTTCAAATATAAAGACATGGATGGACGCCATGATTTCTTTACTTTTTTCTCCACCTCTTTCTCAAGCATTGTAAATGCCTCATTGACCGTTGGTTGGTAACATCTCACATTTTCTTCGACTTCGGGAAACGTTTTATGGGATTGAAAAGAGTTAAGAAAAAATCTTTCAATAAGAACGTAAAGCCAAGTAAATAAAAACGCAATCATCGTTTCTATCTTTTTCATATGACTCAAGAAAACGTTTCTCACCCCTTTTTATATCCCATGACCCCAAGAAAAAAGACAACAACAGATTTATTTCAGTTTCCGTTTACTTTAATTAAAAACAGATATCAGAATCAAGACCACTTAAAGCCTCAACAACAAAATTAAAAATTCCTAATCTCAACATCTTAAATTTCGTCTCACTCATGAACCAAGAAGGTAACTTATCAGGATCAACACTCATTATTCTCAGAAACTCGTCTATTTCAGCTATGTACTCTTCAGTCAAAACACCACAAAACCTTTTACGAACATCTGTCTTATATTGTCTCAACGTTAAATTAATCTTTCTTTCATCGCTTTCTTTATCCCTTCTCCATTTAAGATTCTTCGCATGACTTCATGGCTGTGGGATAACGAGGTCAGGACCTTTCCAATCTTCTTATAATACTTCTCCTAAAATATATGAAAAACATCACGTTCTAGACTGTCAGCAAAAAAACATCACGTTCTAGACTGTCAGCAAAAAACACAGAACGAAATACACACCATCTCACAAAAAGTAGAAAGCTTAGTGTCATAGACTGTTAAATCTTCCATGATGAAAAATAATGTTCTCTCAATCAATCCTACGTTACAAATGAGTAAAAGATTGATCTCGTCTTTTTTTCAACCAAAAGGTATTCCAAAGATCTTCAAGATCATGAGCGACACCGTCCCTCCCCCATTTGTCTGTCACCATCCATCTATAATAATATTCATCCACATGGTCAATAGTGGGTATTGTTCGTCTAACCCGTGCCTGATTTCCTAAGGTCACATTCTTCACATTCGTCCATTCCACATAACTTTGTAATAATCTCACCACTTCCTTCCCCCAAGGATACTTGCAACATCTACACTCTTTCCCCAAAAAACGAGTGGCACACTCAAAATGGATATATTTTCCACAACAACTCGTAACATCTCTCTTGTTTTCATCCAGATCCACATCACAAAAATAACAAGTAGCGCGACAAGCAGTCATCTTTCTTTCTAAAAAGGATTCTTCTTAGTTGAATTCCGAATAAAATCAAAATTCCACTTCTCTTCTTGAGGTCTCTGATGTGATATCGACAACGAGGAGAAAAGTTTGAAAAAAGTAGGATCAATCTCCCCCTTTTCTCTCACCTCACGTTTCTCATCCATCTCTTATCCCACACTCACTCAAATGACACACAACATGGAATATCATTGACTTTTAATTTCATGACTTAC
>NC_090888.1:74557232-74569732 GCF_036669925.1 Montipora capricornis | reverse complement strand
GCAGGTCGCAGGTCACAGGTTGCAGTCATTGTTTCACTCATACAGAAAGTAACCTAAACATTCTTAAAAGCTAACCTTAGGCCTAAAAACTTTTGTTTAGGCGTAATTAGGCCTAAGGTTAGCTTTTAAGAATGTTTAGGATACTTTCTGTTTTGGTGAAACAATGACCTGCAACCAGTGACCTGCGACCTGCGACCTGCAGATTAGACTCGCCGTCCGAAATTCTGGTAAAAACGTGGACGAAGCTTACGGAATAACTTTGGTTGGCCTCTGTGGGGGGATTAATTGAACAGTTGTCGTCTGAATGTCATGGATTTCTGTATTCAGATGTTTCCAAACGAGTTATGGAGGCAGTAAACAATGTTGACGTCGGGGAATTCGGTGCTGGAAGCCTTCCCGGTATACAGGCTCACGCTCAAAAGTTGAGGTAAAATAATTGCTGTTAGGTTCAATTTCATGATATCAGGATATCATGATAGCAGGAAATTGATAAGTCTGTGATTAATATTGTCAAGAGAAAATGAGGGGACAGAGAGGGAGGCTCCCGGTCCAGCCCTTGGGATATGTCATGTCCACGAGAGTTATTTTTAGACGAGCGGAAGTCTTCCGAGACGTCCGCATGCTGGCCTACCTCGGTCCGATGCTTGAAAGAAAATAAGTATGCATCAGCATTCCACGTGCGCCGTCATTTTCTCTTTTCACTAAGAACCTAAGAGCGAGGCAAGACTGCATGCGGAAGTCTCGGAAGACAGACTTCCCCTAGAACAAAGACGTCCGCTCGTCTAAAAATAACTTTCGTGGACATGACATATCCCGGCCAACGCCCTGAGTCTCCGTCTCTGTCCCCTCATTTTCTCTTGATATTGTATGTGCCTGCCTGTGACATGCTGGGAAATCAATTAGCCCGGAATGAAATTTTACACAGCTACAATTGGGCATTCTAAAATTCCCAGTTCCTCAGTTATCGAGTTCCATAAGTATAAAACTTAAAAATGGATTGCTTTAAAATCAGAAACGAGCCAATTCACCGTTGCTGTTGAGAAAAGTGTATGCTAGGCAAAACAAGTTGCATCTCGGTAGCCTAAAAGTTAACAAAATCATTTGCCTGTTTTTAAATTAACAAATACACCAATACATCACTAACGTTTCATGTTTGACCGGAGAATTAGGGAAGCAGATGTTCGAAGGTGTAATAGCTGTTGAGTTTTATTCCTCAGTTATCGAGTTCCATAAGTATAAAACTTAAAAATGGATTGCTTTAAAATCAGAAAAAAACCAATTCACCGTTGCTGTTGAGAAAAGTGTATGCCAGGCAAAACAAGTTGCATCTCGGTAGCCTGAAAGTTAAGAAATAATTTGCCTGCTTTTAAATTAACAAAGACACCAATACATCACTAGCGTTTCATGTTTAACCGGAGAATTAGGAAAGCAGAGGTTCGAAGGTGTAATAGCTGTTGAGTTTTATTCCTCAGTTATCAAGTTCCATAAGTATAAAACTTAAAAATGGTTTGCTTTAAAATCAGAAAAGAACCAATTCACCGTTGCTGTTGAGAAAAGCGTATGCCAGGCAAAACAAGTTGCATCTCGGTAGCCTGAAAGTTAAGAATTAATTTCCTGTTTTTAAATTAACAAATACACCAATACATCACTAGCGTTTCATGTTTAACCGGAGAATTAGGAAAGCAGAGGTTCGAAGGTGTAATAGCTGTTGAGTTTTATTCCTCAGTTATCAAGTTCCATAAGTATAAAACTTAAAAATGGTTTGCTTTAAAATCAGAAAAGAACCAATTCACCGTTGCTGTTGAGAAAAGTGTATGCTAGGCAAAACAAGTTGCATCTCGGTAGCCTGAAAGTTAAGAAATAATTTGCCTGAGTTTAAATTAACAAATACACCAATACATCACTAACGTTTCATGTTTGACCGGATAATTAGGGAAGCAGATGTTCGAAGGTGTAATAGCTGTTGAGTTTTATTCCTCAGTTATCGAGTTCCATAAGTATAAAACTTAAAAATGGATTGCTTTAAAATCAGAAAAGAACCAATTCACCGTTGCTGTTGAGAAAAGTGTATGCCAGGCAAAACAAGTTGCATCTCGGTAGCCTGAAAGTTAAGAAATAATTTGCCTGCTTTTAAATTAACAAAGACACCAATACATCACTAACGTTTCATGTTTAACCGGAGAATTAGGGAAGCAGATGTTCGAAGGTGTAATAGCTGTTGATTATTTTTCCTCAGTTATCGAGTTCCATAAGTATAAAACTTAAAAATGGTTTGCTTTAAAATCAGAAAAGAACCAATTCACCGTTGCTGTTGAGAAAAGTGTATGCCAAGCAAAACAAGTTGCATCTCGGTAGCCTGAAAGTTAAGAAATAATTTGCCTGCTTTTAAATTAACAAAGACACCAATACATCACTAGCGTTTCATGTTTAACCGGAGAATTAGGAAAGCAGAGGTTCGAAGGTGTAATAGCTGTTGAGTTTTATTCCTCAGTTATCAAGTTCCATAAGTATAAAACTTAAAAATGGTTTGCTTTAAAATCAGAAAAGAACCAATTCACCGTTGCTGTTGAGAAAAGTGTATGCCAGGCAAAACAAGTTATGTCTCGGTAGCCTGAAAGTTAAGAAATCATTGGCCTGTGTTTAAATTAACAAATATACCAATACATCACTAACGTTTCATGTTTAACTGGAGAATTAGGGAACCAGATGTTCGAAGTTGTAATAGCTGTTGAATTTTATTTTTCAGTTATCGAGTTCCATAAGTATAAAACTTAAAAATGGTTTGCTTTAAAATCAGAAAAGAACCAATTCACCGTTGCTGTTGAGAAAAGTGTATGCCAGGCAAAACAAGTTGCATCTCGGTAGCCTGACAGTTAAGAAATAATTTGCCTGTGTTTAAATTAACAAATACACCAATACATCATTAGCGTTTCATGTTTCACCTTAGAGTTAGGGAAGCAGAAGTTCGAAGGTGTAATAGCTGTTGAGTTTTATTCCTCAGTTATCGAGTTCCATAAGTATAAAACTTAAAAATAGATTGCTTTAAAATCAAAAAAGAAACAATTCACCGTTGCTGTTGAGAAAAGTGTATGCCAAGCAAAACAAGTTATATCTCGGTAGCCTGAAAGTTAAGAAATCATGACTGTGTTTAAATTAACAAATACACCAATACATCACTAACGTTTCATGTTTAACTGGAGAATTAGGGAAGCAGATGTTCCAAGGTGTAATCGCTGTTGAGTTTTATACCTCAGTTATCGAGTTCCATAAGTATAAAACTAAAAACTGGTTTGATTTAAAATCAGAAAAGAACCAATTCACCGTTGCTGTTGAGAAAAGTGTATGCCAGGCAAAACAAGTTGCATCTCGGTAGCCTGAAAGTTAAGAAATAATTTGCGTGTTTTTAAATTAACAAATACACCAATACATCACTAACGTTTCATGTTTAACTGGAGAATTAGGGAAGCAGATGTTCGAAGGTGTAATAGCTGTTGAGTTTTATTCCTCAGTTATCGAGTTCCATAAGTATAAAACTTAAAAATGGATTGCTTTAAAATCAGAAAAGAACCAATTCACCGTTGCTGTTGAGAAAAGTGTATGCCAGGCAAAACAAGTTGCATCTCGGTAGCCTGAAAGTTAACTGACAAAATAATTTGCCTGTGTTTAAATTAACAAATATACCAATACGTCACTAAAGTTTCATGTTTAACCGGAAAATTAGGGAAGCAGATATCCGAAGGTGTAATAGCTGTTGAGTTTTATTCCGGCCTCAGTTATCAAGTTCCATAAGTATAAAACTTAAAAATGGATTGCTTTAAAATCAGAAAAGACCAATTCACCGTTGCTGTTGAGAAAAGTGTATGCCAGGCAAAACAAGTTGCATCTCGGTAGCCTGACAGTTAAGAAATAATTTGCCTGTTTTTAAATTAACAAATACACCACTGTGACATCACTAACGTTTCATGTTCAACCGGAGAATTAGGGAAGCAGATGTTCGAAGGTGTAATAGCTGTTGAGTTTTATTCCTTATTTATCGAGTTCCGTAAGTGTAAAACTTAAAAATGGATTACTTTAAAATCAGAAAAAACCAATTCGCCGTTGCTGTTGAGAAAAGTGTGTGCCAGGCAAAACAAGTTGCATCTCGGTAGCCTGAAAGTTAACTGACAAAATAATTTGCCTGTGTTTAAATTAACAAATACACCAATACATCACTAACGTTTCATGTTTCACCGGAGGGAGAATTAGGGAAGCAGATGTTCGAAGGTGTAATAGCTCTTGAGTTTTATTCCGGCCTCAGTTATCGAGTTCCGTAAGTATAAAACTTAAAAATGGATTGCTTTAAAATCAGGAAAGAACCAATTCACCGTTGCTGTTGAGAAAAGTGTATGCCAGGCAAAACAAGTTGCATCTCGGTAGCCTGAAAGTTAAGAGAATAAAGAAATAATTTTCCATTTTTTAATTGTATGATGCTGGCCGTTGTAAACCATGTTTTAGAAAATATTTCAGATTGATTTACTGTGCCTCTGGACTATTTTGACACGTCACTCAAAATTAATTTATATTAATGTGAGATATTTGACGTCGTTAAAAACATTTTGACGAAGTCGGCCCAACAATTGTGTCGAGATAAACACCTCTCTCCCCCTATGTCTCTTGCTCTGCCTTTTTAGTGTGAGTCCAAGAGAAAATGAGGGGACAGAGAGGAAGGCTCCCGGTCCAACCCTTGGGATATGTCATGTCCACGAAAGTTATTTTTAGACGAGCGGAAGACTTCCGAGACGTCCGCATCCAGTCCAACTTCGCACAGATGTTTGATAAAAAATAAATATTAATCAACCTTCCACTTGCGGCGTCATTTTCTCTTTTCACTAAGAACCTGAGAGCGAGGCAAGACTGCATGCGGACGTCTCGGAAGACAGACTTCCGCTAGAACAAAGACTTCCGCTCGTCTCAAAATAACTTTCGTGGACATAACATATCCCGGCCAACGCCCTGAGCCTCCCTCTCTGTCCCCTCATTTTCTCTTGGTGAGTCTTGTTACAACTCCCACTGAGATTTTGGTAATTTTTTTTTTATCTTAACAGCGGGGACCCACATTCCTGACCCAAGTTAAGCTCCTCATGTTGGATCTAAACACCAGTTATCGAAAGTTTCTATTGACTTAATTAAGATTGGCGACTCACAGATTAAGCCTTCAGAAGCTGTTCGTAACTTCGGCTCATGATTTGACAGTCACATGAACATGAACGTACAAGTCGGGAAAATATGCAGTAAAGCTTTCTATGGCTTATACAACATCAGGCAAATTCGGAAATTTCTCTCACCTGAATCGACCAAGATCCTTGTTCATGCTTTTGTAACCTGTCATCTGGACTACTGTAACTCTTTACTACATGGAATCTCTCAATGCCAGATAAACCGTCTACAGAAAGTCCTTAACTCAGCTGCTAGAATTATTACTCTATCTCCGGAATTCCACCATATTACCCCGGTTTTGCTCCAGCTCCACTGGCTGCCCATTAATTTTCGTATTCAATTTAAAATCGCCCTTTTTGTCTATAAATCCCTCAATGGAACCGCACCTGCCTACCTTAAAGATCTTCTACAGCCACAAAGTCAGCCCAAATACCACCTAAGGTCCAGAGATGAACACTTGCTTGCTGTGCCGCGGAGCTTCAGAAAAACTTTCCGTGACAGATCATTTGAGCATGCAGCACCGAAACTCTGGAAAACCATCCCGTTTGAAATCAGGGAATCCACCAACATTGATATTTTCAAGGGGAAAATGAAAACTCACTTTTTTAAACTTGTTCATTATCAGTAATTTTCTATGTCGTTTTCTGTTTCATTTTCTCTCTTCTTTTTCAGTCAGAATAGAATTTTTATTATGCAAAGCTCTTTAGAATATTTTATGGTTTTAGTGCTACATAAGTGTTATTTATTATTTATTTATTATAAATAATTAGTAAAATTCGGGGCAAGACGTAATGTTCCAGATTTGTTTAGGTGAAGACCACTGCGATTCGTACAGGGAAGGCGTCCTCGACATATTTTTCCGAGTAATAACGCAATATACAAAATAAAAAACTCTGTCAACCGTTCGCCGAAATCGATCAAGTAGACCACAAAGATCAATCTCTCGAAACGGGCATGTACTAAAACCCGAAACACCGAAACGAGACCACCGGAACCGCCAAAACCATCGAAACGAAACCAGCGAAACAAAAACAACGGAACCACTGGAACAGCTTAACAATCTGAACAACACTTCAAAATGTAAATGTTTCGCTGATTTCGGCGGTTCCGGTGGTTTCGTTCCGATGGTTTCGTTTCGGTGTTTCGGGTTTTAGTACATGCTCTCGAAACGGGCGCCCTCCTAAATATAATTTGTCAATTCGTAGAAAGTCAATTTTTTTAATTTACTTAGCACACCTAAAGAGCCCTCCTGAGTGCTCTTGAGCAGAGCTGCGGATCCTTTGAAGTTTTAAGCTTTTAAGCAAGGAGGCAATGTCATGTTATGTTCGTCACACCTGTGGTGTGCTGGGAATGTGCTAGGTAGGCAAGCGGAAGCAAAGTTCCAGCGCGAACGTGACCGTGGAGTAAGTGTAATGAGGCGACACAATGCCTACAGACTCAATGTTGCGTAGCAACGTCTGTAAAAGGTAAAATACTACTACCATGAAACTGAAGTAAGCTATTCTGCTGAGTTCAATAAGTGACACAACACCTAAAGATAATCTGAGATTATGGCCTGGATTGCGCAAATAGCATTCGTAACAACTGGTAAGCTATGATATCTGTTATCAATTTTTCGGCTTGCCGGCAAAGTTGGGTTGCAGATTTTCACTCAGACGAAAGAAACAAAGAAAGAAAGAAAGCGGCTCGGATAAGGTTAAAAGAAAAGTTATTTCAGCAAACACGCTTTCTATCAATTTCTCAACCACGTTTGTCTGTGCAAAATGTTATTCTCAAAAAAAAAAAAGAAAAAAGATCGAAAAAATATGATTTGCACAATCTCCAGTCTTCGTTTTAATGACACTAGTAAATGGTAAAGACCACTAGAAATGATATTGCTCTCTTTCACGTAACCTTCGAACACCTCGACGACACGCTTCACTGACCTAAAGACTAGTGCATTATTGAAGATTAAGCATTGCTGTTATAGGTAGAACGGCAAACGGTAAAAGACGGGCTGCTACTGCTTTTCAAAAAGCATAAAAAATTATCTAACCCACGAATGGAGCAAGGATGCATGGCGTAGTGGTGACAGCACTCGCTTCCCACCAATGACAGTGGTCTTGGGTCGATTCCCAGACTAGGCGAAATATGTGGGTTTTAGTTTGTTGGTTCTCTACTCTGCTCCGAGACGTTTTTCTCCGGGTACTCCAGATTCCCCCTCTCCTTGTTATTACTATTATTGTTATTATTAATTATCAAAGGAACTTGTTTGATTTTCGCTCATTTCGTTCTTGTTATCAAGAGATATCTAGCATCCAACCTCTCATTAGAGCAGGTCAAGTTAGGATGAGAGCTAAGGTTTTCCTTTTGCCGTTTGCTGTAATAAACGGTACGCTCAACGTCTCTGTTAGCGGAAATACAGCGAGGATATAATAATATTAGGGAGCTCTTTTTCTTCACGGTACTTTGCAAATATAGCCGCGCGAAGTCAGCCATCACAAAAAATGTTTTTTTTTTCTCAAAAAGTATTTTCAGTTAAGGGGAAAGAAATACATCATTTTAAAGCTGCGAAAATAAGCTTTCCAAAAACATATAACTTCTTCACATAGAACTACAACATTTTATAAAAAAGAAAGTTGAACGAAAAAAATTAACAAAAATAGCATTAAAATCAGTTTTCAACACAAATTTGGTCATTTCAATGCATTTACGATTTTTTTAATGACCAACACAAATGTTCCTCATTTTATCAGCTTTTTTGGACCAAAATTTGACAAAAAACTGATGAGGCACGAATATTTTTGGATTTTTAGGAATAATCGGATTAGCGATCAATGTGTGATGTGATAATGCGATAAACATGTCAAGTTTGCGACCTGTTGCTAACGGCAACGGAAGCGATCGCATTACGATAACTAACCTCTGTTTGCCAAAAAACACCCAAATAACCGATTTTTCGACGGATAATTCATCCCAGAGGATAAAACTATTCACTGGACATGTAATAAAGGTAAATATGTTCGAGCGAAAGCGAAAACAAGCGAATATTTTGAGGTAAAACACAATTCTGTGAGATCAAAGGACCATGTGCTCGAGACACGCAATAATTACGCTAACAAACTAATCTTACCTTATCACAAGGCTGTGCTCTAACGGCGCCCGGTCGCCTGAGGTGACTAACATTTGGCTCCGGGCGAGTGAAAAAAATTACGCGGTCGCCCGGTCGGGCACTCGGGCTTATTGTATTTCTTGCAGATAAGGCGGTTAAAAATGTTAATATGCTGGTGGTTACAGTTTACGAAACCTCTCAGAAAATGTTTCATCTTTGTACAAAACAATCGGTTCAAAGGCCGTTCCACATGATTTCACATGTAACATAATCCGTGACTTTGCACGTGACAGCCAGCGGCCGCACGAATTTCGATTAGCATTAATTAAATTTGGAACGTGGAGTTTGGCATTTCTTGGTTCTAGTTTTAAAAAAAAGAGTTGTTACTTCTGCTCTGGCAGCGGGAAAAAGGGAGGCCGGCGAAGCGGTGCAATTTACTTCTGTATGAACCCGAGACTCGCAGTTTATGCAAGTTTAATATTTTTACGATGTTTCGCGGCTGCGCCTTCTTGACTAAAATATATTTAGGTTATGGTTGTTTTCCCCCTGTATATGAAATACCGAAAGAAAAAAAAGGGAAAGATATCATATTATTTGTTGTTGTTTTAGAAAAAAAGCAATCCCGCGTTGTCTTTGGTTCGTGACAGATCATTCTGCGCCCTAAACAAATAACGCTGACTGGTGCTTGGACCGAACAAAAAGCTCATTCCAATAAACATTTTACTGATAGTGTAAAGAAAAAATACTTTAGTTCTGTCCAGTAGCGATGATTTTCGTCCAGATCAAGATGACTTGCTAAGAGAAAAAAATGATATCTTTTGGGCCGCGGTGGTTTCATTGTTTCACGGCAGTTTTCACAAAATCTCCACGGGAATCAAGCGGCATTGATTCACGTTTAGAACATTTATTTTCAACCCAACTCAGGGGCACCCAACGACCAATTTGTTGTAAAATGTATTATTATACCCCAGTTAATGAAAATAAATGTTATTAAGGCATTTTCAGGTGTTTTTCAGTGTTGCTGGGAAAACATTATCTGTTCCTTTTTCCCAGCAAGACACACAAGAAATTTCCCAGCCAGCTAGATAAAATTGGTTGGTTCCCAGCCAGCTGATCAAATTTATTTCCCAGCCAGGAATTCCGCGCGCTTTCAAATCCCTCGATCCGAAACGACCGAACAAAAGCGACAAAACGGGGACAAAACAGGTTTTTTTCCGCAAGCGCAATCACTCTGACCAGCCGTCGTATGTTTGTGACTACTCTCTGAGAGAGGGAAGGGGTTCTTTTTTTTTTTTTTTTAGTCGTCATCAGTCTTAAGAGTTTCTACAGCCAGCTCGGGTTGAAATGCTAGAGAAAGTCACTAATGCCTAGGCAAAACCTCTATCAATAACAAAATGTCCCAGCCAGCTCATCGAAACACATGTATTTTTGCCAGCCAGCAAGATTCCTCTGGGGAACAGATAATGTGAGGAACAGATTCGTTGGGTGCCCCTACCAACTAACCAGTAAAAAGGTTTACCTCTATTAGATCCAAACCTTTTTACATAAACCTGCCGCAATCTTTACTTTTTCACTTTTAAACCTAAAAAAAATCGGTAGGAAATAAATAAATAATTAATTAATTCGGGCGACCAACTTCGAGGGCTGGGCAACCCAGCTGAAATGATTGGGAGCCCGAAGGGCTCCCCGAAATTTTCCTTAGAGCACAGCCTTGTAATATCAGCAATTTTAATGCTTGAAATCCCATCCAATGAACCACAAATCCTTTCCTTTATCTATTCCGAAGCCTGTAGTGTAATTTGCTGGCTGAAAAACTTTAGAAAAACAGCTTCGCAAGAGCTCCGCGATCGATTGAAAATTTGGTCATCGCATCGGCTCAAATTGCCTGAATTAGAATGAACGTCATGTAGGCGTCTTGAAAGCTAGAAAGCCGAGATTTTTAGGGAAATTGAGCCAATATCTCCCCAGTAAACGCGCCAAATTTCAGCGCGATCGAAGAAAATGGCGGCGTTCTACGAATCCTACCAAAAATGAAACGATTTTGAATCCGATTGAGGCCCCCCTGTGAAAATTGAGTTAAGCACGCGTGTTTTTGAGACGCGGACGGTAACCAGAAGAGTTTGTTTCGCGTGCCAGGACGGTGGTATTTCCCAGATTTTTATACTAATCATCTCTGATGAAGAAAGATACTTGACAATATAAATGTGGTTGTGTGAAGATAAATCAAAAGGACAAACAGCTCATTTCCGGTTGCCCTCCGCGTCTCAAAAACGCGCGTGCTTATCTTGCATACGGCGAGAGCTACTGAAATTTAAACTGACCAATCAGAATTCAGCGAGCGGGAAAAACTGTGCTATCCGATGTCACGCCAATTGTTTACATTCGGATTGGTTAGATAAGTGGGCATTCGCTCAGCATTCCCTTGTGACTCTCTTGACCGTCGCTTCTTCCAACTCAGCGAGACAGAAATTGGATTGGGCTAGCATGTGATTAACAACCAGGATCGCTTTTGAACTTTATTCTGTAGAAGAAGAAGACGTTGCTGAGTGAACAGCACTTTGATGTCTGATAACTGAGCCGCTCTAACGAATGTTGGGTCAATCACATTTGGTCGTCTGACCTTAGGAAGTTCTTTCACCCCTTGTTTGTGTCCACCGTGATCGAACTTCAGGTGAAGCGCTATTCCGCTTTATGCCAACTTCAATGGCTTGTGATGAGCTTGCCTGCTGCCGAATTCGAAAAAATTGTTGTTGTATTTGGGCAAGATTGGTGTTATCGGGTTGGAACTTAATAGTGAGGGGAACAATTTTTCGTTCATCTGCCGTGTCAAACAACGAACAATCCTGTTGGGTGTTCCACTTGCTTGGCGAGTCTTGCACGACCAACGTCTATCAGATCTGGAGTGGAGTTTTTTTTCAATGATTACAACTTGCGATCGTTCAGCTAACAGCACTTTTTTAGTGACTCGAGGATCCTTTTCTTCTGTTTCAAAAGGAGTCGTGCATTCTTGAGCAGTTTGTTCTTCAGTGCTTGTATTTTTTCGTTTGTTCCTTGTGGCGCAAAGTAACTTTGATGATTTGAAAGGACTTGAATCTGTACTTGAATTAGCGATTTATGGCCAGCAAGTGAATGGTACACAAAATTAGGAGAAACTGTTGGTTGAATAGACAATACTTGTAGACATAATTATCTACCCAGTTTAAGTACTAAGCTCAACAAGTTGTTTGGCTCCACAAGTTTTATTTTCAGGCCAGGTACTGGTACACTACCATAGTGTTCTTTGGAAATTGAATAGCTCCTTGAACACTTTGGTTGCTTGAGAAGAAACTTGATGTGTTTGTTCTCTACATTGGTGAATGCAGCCACTAACTGTCCATTGTGGATAAACTCCGGACCAACTCTCCTTTCAATTTATTCTTTGTTCTTTGCAGGGCATCAACAATGGTGTCCCTTGTAAAATGTTAGTTTAAAGGGTTTGATAGAGTTATTTCCCATTTCATAGGGCACTTTGATTGCCAGATTGACTTTCAAACTTACCATGGAAACATAAATCAACACTGAAAAGTCAGTCCCTTGACTTGTTGTTAGAAAATTAACTTAAATGCATATTGAAACATCAGTTGAGGAATTGTTTTTTTCATCCCCACTTTATGAACCTAAAATACATTGCTGCAGTTTTTTTATTGCTTGTTCATTCAATGTCTTCATCGCATCAAATTATTTAATTTTTAGGTATTGTGTCAGATCTCCATAGAGGCACTGTCTTTATCTAAAAGCTTAACTGATTGCTTTTTGGAGCCCTTTTGTGGCATATTTAGATAGGCAGGAAATAATCCACATTTTATGGTAAATAGTTCTGCATAGTTTTAAGGAATATTGCAGCCAAATCTAATTGAATATGAGACATTTTGTGAATTTAAAGACTATTAATATTGTTTGCACTTGTTTTAGAAGACTTAGGGTTGGCACTCAAAAGTGTTCCTTCAATAATCTTATTCTTTAAAGATTGCCTTGGGAGAACTGGATTAAGGCTAGTTTTTTCTTCTAGCTTCTTTCCCCAGTACCCTCTGAGAATGGAGTTGATTTGGTTTTGCCCAACGTTGAAAGATGAAACAATGCTAAAACCAGCTGCAAGGAATACCTCATGGTGCTTTTTTACAAACACGGGCACGAGGGTGCTCGTAAGCATCTGAGCATTGTTTTGCATGCTTAA
>NC_090888.1:74539732-74552232 GCF_036669925.1 Montipora capricornis | reverse complement strand
ACTTGTGAAAGTGTCTTTGGTTGACTCCGTGACAACTGAACGCAGTTTAAAGAAAATTCTTTCCTCGAGAATCAATCGAGAACATTTCTAGAGAAAGAGAATTTTGTTTTGTCTGCAGAAACTCGTTTTAAAAGACTTGCATGAGTGGCTTGTCGATAAAAAGGCTGGATAAAATTGAGAACTTTGAAAAAATCTCTTGTTCCTCATCAATTCCGAACGGTTCGTGAAAGAAGTTTTCAAATTGGGCTAGGGTTAAATCTTAGAACTTTCAAAACATCGCATAAATCACAAATGCACGAGAAAGTTAATACGACGTTTTGTTCATTATGTTCTTTGTTACATCCATCTAGAAATCGCTGGTGATCCGTGCAATATCATTCACTCTTAGCAGTGCAAGTTATTCATGAATCGAACTGCCACCGAGCCAATGAGAAAATGAAAGACAAAGACAGCTTTGTTCCCAGGATCTCTCTTCTCCTACAAAGGAGGCAAAAAAAGAGACTCTGGGAACGAGGCTGAGACAAATTTGCAACTTTTGTTCCCAAAACTTGTCCTTTTTAAAGTTCCTCTTCGACGAAAATTTTTGGTTTCCTTTTCGGATTTTTTCAACGTCAATTAAGTCAATCTGTTCAATTTAATACAGTGCATTTAAATTTGGAACGATAGAAGCGAGATAAGTCGGGAGATAGCCAGCCAAAATCGCTAAAAATCTGTCCGCCATTACTCAGACTGCGATAATTTTGTAAGCGGTCTTCACGCAAGACTTGGCTCGTGACGTCATACGCGCATCGCTTCGTGGCGTTTTACAAAGCGAACAAGTCGATCAAGGAGTAATCAAGGCTGTGCTCTAACAGTCTCCCTCGCAGCCGTTTTTAGTCTCGTCACGCAACGCTCCTCCCCACAAACGGCTGCTCACATTCGAACAACATTCCTTTCTGCCACTTCAACCAATCATCATTCGGGTTACAAATGTTGAGAACTCTGCGCGCCAAAGTAATCTAACCAATCATATTGTTTGTTTCATCTTGGAGTTCAAAGCTTTCAAAATGGCGACCTTTGAAGAAGCGTTTGATGTTGTTAGTAATATATTTAGAATTCCTAGCTTAAACGCGCAGCAAAAAACTGGAATTAGGAAAATAGTTGAGGAAAAAAGGATGTATTTGTCAACCTTCCTACTGGTTTCGGGAATTATATCTTCTTTTAAGCACTCCCTCTTGTGTTTGATCTCTCCTCCCAAGAGCCTGGTCATATCGTCGTCGTTGTCTCACCATTGATAAGCCTTATGGAGGACCAAGTGTCCCATTTGAAGGGGCTAGGGCTAAAAGCAGTTAACATAAGTTCACTTGAGGAAGGTGAAGGCACTCGTGTTGAAAGCGGCGAATATTCCTTAGTTTACGGATCACCTGAAGCGTGGCTGAAGAACGAACAGTGGAGATTTATGCTGACGAACTCTGTATATTCCAAAAAACTCTGCGCCATTGCAGTCGATGAAGCCCATGTTGTAAGACAGTGGTAAGAGTGAGAATAAAAACGAGTTTACAGCAATGTACAACTGTCATGTTACAGTATAAAGGAAAGGGCAATCAGAATGTAAATATTGTAAATAGAAAGTGTAAATAGATTAGTCAGTATTAGTATTACACTATGGTCTTATTTGGTTATCATTATTTTATTCTGTCTGAGTCATATTACACATGATCACCTGTAAAACTATTGTGTCTAAATACACCTTATTCCCAAATGGCCGCTATTGAAGTGTTCTTTTGTTTTTATTCAAATAAGCCCTTGATGCCTCGTTCTTAAGCTTAAAATTCAAAAGAATTTTTTATCTCAAACGAGGCAACAAGGCCAATTTGTATCCGCATAAATCAGTGACCATTTTGGAATGGGAAGGTGTATACAAGACATTATTATTATTATTATTATTATTATCATTATTATTATTATTAAATTATTAAAATTAATAACATTTTCATTATATTATTATTATTATTTTTATTATTATTATAAATTTGATTATAGATTAATACAGTCTTTTTTGCCTTTTAATGTGTAGGGGAACATCACAAGATAATAAAATGGCAGCATTCCGCGAGTCGTCCTCAATGCTGTATGAATTAAGGTCACTCGCACCAAATGTGCCAGTAGTAGCATTGACTGCAACTGCGACAAAACTGACCAGAGACACAGTTTTCAACCTTCTGAACATGAAAAATGCAGTAGAAATTAAGGAAAGTCCAAATAAATTAAATGTTGCTTATGTTGTGCAGTGTATGGATAAGGACATGGAACTGGAATTCTATTTTGGCTTACTGATGAACTGAAACAGAGTCGGGAGAAAACAGAAAGAACTATTATTTATTGCCAGACTATACGACAGTGTGGTTTACTTTATGCTACTATTAAAGCTCTCTTAGGAGAATATATGTTAATTGGAAATGACTCAAAACATGTGCTTGTTGAAATGTTGCATTCCTGCACTCCTGAAGCCAATAAGCATAACATTTTGGAGTCCTTTCAGTCTGACAATGGTATCATTCGTCTACTAATAGCAACAATAGCCTTTGGAATGGGCGTTGACTGCCGAGGTGTTCATAGAGTCATACATTTTGGACCCTCCAAGAATATGGAGTCCTACGTTCAGGAAACTGGTAGGGCAGGAAGGGCTGGCCACCAAAGCGTTGCATATGTTTTATACCATGGATTTATGTTAAATCATATTGATGCCCATATGAAGTCTTTCATTAAGACTGAAGAGTGCAGGAGAAAAACCCTTCTGAATCACTTTGAGTCTGTGTCCCTGTACCCAGAACAACCCCACCTTTGCTGTGACAATTGTGCTGCTCAATGCAAATGTGGTATGCCACACTCTGATAACATTACTAAATACCCTGTCACAGCATACAAGGACACTCTGCCAACATCTAAAGAAAGAGAAGTGTTGCAACTGCAAAAGAAAGTTGTAGAAGACAATTTGATAAGGTATCACAAATCTATCATCATGCAACTGGTTGGTACCGCTGCAAATGGAAATGTTAAGACCCTAACAAATTTACAATTTATGTTGGGATTTTCACAGTACCAAATATCACAGGTTCTGGATAACTTGCACAGAATTTTCTCAATAGCTGATGTTTGCAACTTAGTAGAAATATGGGACAGAAGGCATGCACAGAGAATCCTTTCAATTGTAAGCAATGTATTTAAGGACATCAATGTCAACAGTGACTCACCAGTTGCTGTAAATGATACCGATAACTATGAATTTGATGATGAGTTACTGGATGAATGGCATGAATTTTTGCAAGATGATGAACTTTATGAGATGATTGTGGACAATATGTCAGTGTCACACCTAGAAAGCTCAGCACTGGAAGAGGAAAATGCCAATGATTCATGCAATGATGATGTAATGCCGCCAGCAGTATTGGCAACTGTTGAGAATATGGCACTGGATCACTGATGACTAAGTAACATTATTATACATCAGACTCACTACTCAATCTGATTGGTCGAGAGCATTCAATCAATTCACAATAGCTTGTGAACTTGACATGATAAATGCAATATCTGCTGCAGATATTGCATTTATCATTTATCAACGTCTGCCTGGTTACTAAGCCCCTTGGAGTGTTCTCCTCATTGCATTTTTCAACAGATGAATGTCTTCTTTCGCCTATTGTTCAAAAATGTATAATAAACAATAATATTATTATTGAATTCGTTTTTCGCATGATATCGTGAATTATCAAAACCTCGTGTCTGTGTTGTCTGCCTCAGCATGAGGCTTCGGCAGTTAACACAGACCGGGGTTTTGATAATTCATGATAGCATGCTCAACCTCATCCAATAATTGTTTATTAACGTGATTGACTTAACTGTATCGTGTACTGGGCTGAGGCAGATTAAGGACTTAAAGAAAGAGGGCCAAAGGGCAGGGCAAAAAAGATTGGCAATAATGAAAACAGAACACAGATTGGTGGAAATCACTGCGGGGGAGGGGGGGGGGGGGGGGGGGGAAACAGTACAGCTTCTTTGGCCCTCCTGAAATCTGCCCCTGCCAGGCTAGAATGAAGTCTTTCTATAGTCTTACAATTTACATTGTGGTGGGAAAATAAATCTAATAAAATCGTCATATTTTTACATGTAAATCAGACTACTGGTAAATTTTATTGTCTGATTAGTAACATAAATTGTGTGCTATTCATACTCTATCATATCAATTGCAAGTATTGTCATGTGAAGTCACAAAAGATGAACATCTGTTTGAGATTAGTTACATTTCACATGTGAATAAATTACTGAGTGTATACATGTAATAGAGAAAAATAATTTATGATAGGTGATGGTCTGAAGTTTGATTCAGAATGCTATGAAAGACTCTGTAGATTCTATAGCCTGCGTAGCTTGGTGGTTTAGGCAAATTTTAAAGCAATTTGAGTGCGAGCGCACAAAGCTGCGAAGCTGCGAAAGAAAGCGCCAAATCCATTATGTTTCTCAGTTGTCTTCCTCCTAGGCTCCTTGTGGCTTCACCGCTGGTTATTGCCGCTTCGCCACTTTCTTCGTGTGCACAAATTGCTTGAAAACCACCAAGCTATGCAGGCTATAGATTGTATTGATCAATTTTTTTTTGATTCTTTGAAAGTTTAATCTCTTCATTGGTGCTGCTGCCAGTATCAAATTGTATTCTGCTTGCATAACGGGCTGTAAATTTTAGACTGCTAATAGTCACTATTCAGTCAGATTGAAAATCTTTCAGACTTTTTAATAGATGGGATTCCTGTGAAGACATTTACATCAACTTCATTTATATCAGTAGTTGCAGCACCTGGGTACTTCTTGGGTTAAAATCTGGGCCAACAGATCTTTTCGGGGTCCTGTTTTGACACTTTTTGGCTGTAACAGTTTGTCATCACAGGTACATACTAGTCACTAGGCTCTCATATATCGTACATTTGTGTTGGTCCAGTCTATTCATAGACTACTTAACACTGCAATTACATACTAAATAGACAGTGAATTCTCAAAAGCTATGATCTTCAAAATTCAATTTCCCATGTGCCAACAAAAAAATGTTTTGTTTACTTTGTTTATCTAGCTCTGATACCCCTGAGTATGTTTTTCTTGTGTTTGTTTATCCAGTGATATAATTTTGAGGAATCCAAATCTTCCAACCTGTCTCGCTTGAGGGCACAGAAATGATTATAAGAACGTCCCACTGTTTTCCAAAGACATTCAGTTCCTCAGCTCTTTTGATTAGCTCATGCAGATCCCTCTCTTTAGATGGATCAGAATGTTTGCCAGATTTTGCATGTCGTTTCAAAGATTCATCAAGATTATCAAGGATTGATGATGTAGAACTTTCAGCTTTACATATTCTTGATATGGCTGCCTCTGTTAGGTTTGGTCCTAGGTTTTTGATAGCTTGCTTCACATAATTGTTGCTGTGCTCTGTTGCTTCATCCAGAGGAATGTTGGTGCCTTTCTTACCATGATTATTTGTGAACCGGTTCCAAGTAAAACGTTCACTGTCCCTTGGTGACAACAGAGAATGGACCAGAAAAAATTGGTACAAACATTCTAGTGAATATTTTGTACTATGTGGATCATCTGCTTTACAGTACAGCATGAAATACTTGTACTGTCTCATAAGCCTCATTCCATCACCTTCTTTGATAGCATCGAGGAAATTAAAAAAAAGAAAACAGTCAGCCAAAAGTGCGCAGTTGTAGTTGAAAACATCATCACTTGTATTCTTTGTAACTCCAGAAGAGTCATCATCACCAACTTCGATATTTTCAGTGCTTGCTGTAGTATCTGTTGTTGAGGGAAGTTGTGTGGAGAAAGTGATTTCAGTAGGTGGATCCTCTACTTGAACTGGTGGGTTATGCTTGAGTTCATGATTTCTGCGGCTTTTGCCATCGTACTTAAAAGTGCTCCTGCACCCAGGAAATCGGCAGGGAAATCTGCCATCAGGTGTTAGGTTCTGTTGGCTTAGCAGGTGTTCTTTTTCTTGTTCAGTCACTACAGCATTAATAATGGCATCACCAGAAGAACTTTGGTCAAAGACAAATTCATCAACGACCTTGCCAGCTAGCTGATGTAGCTTATTAAGTTTTTCTGACTTCTTTAGCAAATCTATTTTAGATGGTAAGTTGAACTTTGTTGGCTTTCCAGTCTTGTTTTCAAATCCAAGAACTTTTTTGGCAGCTGCAATGACTCTTGACTGGAAAACAATCTCCAGGAAGTCTCTGTCTGGACGGTACAATGATGTTACATCCCCAGAAACATTTCTTCGGTTAATAAGATTGCGGTCTGAAAACATGGTGCAACTGTCAATTGTTGATTTTCCACTGTAGAATCTGGAGTAGATCAACTGTTAACGAGAAAAAACACTAGTATAGTACAATAAAGTAATGACGATGATGAATCAGTAGTAGACCTATTGTACTCAACATAAGAAATTACAGCGTTTTCAGTGACAAATGTAATTTGTAAAAAAATGAGTGGATAATTTTAATATTGTTTTATTAACACTGGGTAGTTTGACTGAAGACTGACAATCACCTAGTTGTAAGTTGATTCCTTCAAGTCTGTATTTGGGAGTGTAACAGTTGGACACAGTGGATATAATATTCAATGCCCGTTCAATTGTAAGCTGGTCTCCAGAAAACAACTGACTATCTATACCACCATTGTGTGTCTGAGGAAGATAATCATGGAACTGCTGTAGAATTTCTATCATGTCCTCATTGGCGTTTTCGTTCTTGAATATTAATCCAAGGGGAACCTGAAAGACAATTTTAAACACTGAGTTGTTATAGTGATACACATATACACTTAGCAGCTGACACTTGCAAGTCAAAGGGGAGTGGAACAAGGATTAGATGATAGCAGATAGAAAATACATGACATAAGCACTCTGTGGCTTGAACAACAAGTGGATGAAATGATGAGATTTAGGATGTAGAGTACAGAGCATGTACAATTAATGCATTGCTGAGTTGGGTAGGGCTGTGTGGATTTTAGGGGTTTATTAAAAAACCAACACTGTCTTGGCTGCCCTATAACTGCCACTTAAGATTCACTTTGTGTTAATAAATAAATAATTGTGATCAGGTCATTTATGTCTGACTTTATTATTTAAATTTATATTTTAAGAAACACAAGTTTATCCAGCCATACACATTTTTTAATTTAAGCTTTTTGGTAAGGTACCATACATAAATCGTACCCTGAAATTGGATCATATGGCTGAATGAAATACATGTACTTCTGTGATGATTCTAATATGACTGATGTGAAACAAACCTTTTTGGTTTTCTGGGATAATTCATTTGAATATTTATGTGGAATATGTCGGATGCAGGCATCAGCCAAAGGTGCTAAAACATCAAAGTAATCAACCAATATTCTGGAACACAGGATAATGTAGTTAAGCCTCTGACATCTTTGATCCTCCACTGATGGCAAAAACTTCAAATTACAAACATTAAGCAGATTTGCTTTTGGTGCTGAAGACTCCAGCATGGCCCCAGAAACTCTGTTCTCAACCATCTGATGATTTACCCAGTGGAAGTCTTTGTTCTGTGAATCCATAGTCATGTTCTTTCGCTCTAAGTGAATGTCCAAGTTGTCAAAAGAGATGACAAAGCCAGGGTGAGCTGCCTTTTTCAGCTCACATTTCTCTCTTAAAGCTGACTGGATTTCATCATGACATTTAGTAGAACAGTGGGTGTGGGAAGCATGTCTTGTAAAGGCAGCATTGCATTTATCTTGAGCAGTCTTCAATTCTCTGTTTTGATTTGAAATTTGCTGTTTTGCGTGGACAAGATCTGCATCATGGTTCTCACCAAGCTCATCAAGTTTTCTCAGGATACTGAAATTTGCATTAGTCAGTTTCATCTTGTTAAATCTGGAGATAGTAGCCTGTTGAGCAAGCAAATATGTACATAGGTTACTGTGTATCCTTCCTATACAAAACAAAGTGAACCTGTTAAGTGTTCATGTAAGCCAACCCATGAGACGAATGTGATATATTTTACTAGCTTTCCTTAAAGAGATTAAATAATATAAATCCTCAATAGCTTACAGCAATAGACCTTTTTCACTTGTACATTTTGTTTTCCCAATACAGATTATGTGATAATATGCAGGAGATTTGATCCTTTGTCGTGTTCATTAAAAAGAGTACATGCAGACAGATTCATGCTTGCATGTACTCCTTTGAATGAGCAAGATAAAGGATCAAATCTCCTGCATATTATCACATGATCTGTATTGGGAAAACAAAATGTACAATTGAAAAAGGTCTATTTATCTTGCCCTAAACAAGTAATTAGAAAAGAGATTTTTTTTAGATGAATATTTCATAGCATGTCACTTGTACAACCACAAGCTGGTGAGTTGAATCTTGTTTCTTTTTGGTTTTCTCTCTCACTTTAATTTTCATGAAGGAATAATAATTTGAATGTTAAGAAAGAAAACTTGGCAAGAATTCTGTAAGTAAATTGTACACAATAAAATTGTCATACAAATGCCCTCTCTATTGTAACTGCAGGTGCTTTGTATTGTTATTTTAGATTTATGTTATATGGACTGCACTATGATACATTTTTCAGTAAATATGACTGGGATATATGACCACTTTTAGTGATTACATAAATTCATTCTTTGCATTTAACTGATGGACTCATCTCCCCTCCCCCTACATCTCACTTAATTTAGCACTTCCGGTATGGACCCGTAAACATATTCCATCAGGAAAAGAACTACTGTAACTTACCTCGACTGACTTTGACTTGAGAAGTACGCCAAGCACCGAAGCAGTTACATCCATTTTCTCACTCCTTTGCTTTAAAAGTACTGATCCTGCTATGGCAATGCTTGAAAACCAAGAACACTCTTTGGTCCTTTTGTTTACTGCGGAAGTCATCAAGAACGAGTAGAACAGTGGAGCTCTCTCTTTCCACTCGTTGCAGAGGAGTTGCAAGTCGAATTTGGCCAGATCTTCTTTGCCTGATTTTCTTAAAATTGAAGGATTCTTTTTTGAGCACAACGCCGCTACCTCTTTGGACAAAGTTTTCAATACATTTTTAATGACGTGATTTCTAAGCATTGGATTTTTCATTACGGCATTTGCGATCTGTGAAGGTACGCCATGTGCTAAAGCCTTTCCAATGGTCTGATAGCTTCCACAGAGGGTTTTGTTCATAGTTTTACTAGGATACTGGACGCTCAAAACAGTCTTTGAAGTTTCACTAGTGTTAGTAAGATGATTGGAAGCAGCGGCTTTTGAGGCGATTGGAGTAAAAGTAAGCATCGGTTGAGGAATTTCGCACGGGGGTCTTACTGTCACTTGAGTAGGAAAAGCTTGTAGCACAAGTCCGTATGGATGACTTCTAATAGGAGACACACCAATAGAACCAATAGGAAATCTTGCCGGAGTATTATAACGTACCTGTTGGCTGATCACGGTAGAAATACTAGAATTGGCTGTAGCATTAGAAGTACTAGTGATATTGATCGGATCGAATTGCAAACACTTCGGGGATTTCCCACGTCACGAAGCTGGGGTTTCTCCACCATCGCTCTCAACGTTCAATAAGCGCTTCGTTCTGGGAAGTTTGCGATCTTTGAAGATTCCCTTCAATTCATCTTTGAGCTCTTCAAGATGATCAGAGGCCTTTTTGAACTTGATTAGTCGTCGGTAGCATGCTTTACAAACTGACAACTCGCTGGTAGCTGAATAGCATCTTACATTCACATCCAGAGAGGAACTAATAATCGCCGGAAAATCAAAATAACGTTTTCCAAAAATATATATTTTTTCTTTTTTTCTGAACTGAAGTGGAACAAATAAAGCAACGATCACTTTGCAAAACCTTCTTCGGCGTTCCCTCCATCAAGAAACTACGATCAAATGCAGAATTTGAAAACGCGCGGGAAAAACGATGTTGATTACAATCTCCTGTGCTCTGATTGGTCACATAAGAAACAATGTCAGTGATCTCATTGGCGCAAAGACTACAAAGGGAAAGGAATGTTGTTCGAATGTGAGCAGCCGTTTGTGGGGAGGAGCGTTGCGTGACGAGACTAAAAACGGCTGCGAGGGAGACTAGTGCTCTAACGGCGCCCGGTCGCCTGAGGCGACTAACATTTGGCTCCGGGCGAGTGAAAAAAATTACGCGGTCGCCCGGTCGGGCACTCGGGCTTATTGTATTTCTTGCAGATAAGGCGGCTAAAAATGTTAATATGCTGGTGGTTACAGTTTACGAAACCTCTCAGAAAATGTTTCATCTTTGTACAAAACAATCGGTTCAAAGGCCGTTCCACATGATTTCACATGTAACATAACCGTGACTTTGCACGTGACAGCCAGCGGCGCACGAATTTCGATTCCTTCTCAAAAAATAGCATCAATTAAATTTGGAACGTGGAGTTTGGCATTTCTTGGTTCTAGTTTTAAAAAAAGAGTTGTTACTTCTGCTCTGGCAGCGGGAAAAAGGGAGGCCGGCGAAGCGGTGCAATTTACTTCTGTATGAACCCGAGACTCGCAGTTTATGCAAATTTAATATTTTTACGATGTTTCGCGGCTGCGCCTGCTTGACTAAAATATATTTAGGTTATGGTTGTTTTCCCCCTGTATATGAAATACCGAAAGAAAAAAAGGGAAAGATATCATATTATTTGTTGTTGTTTTAGAAAAAGAGCAATCCCGCGTTGTCTTTGGTTCGTGACAATCATTAGGGAGCTTACGAATCGACGACGTTTGCACGACGACGCCGTTAGATTGCGTGACATGACCTCTGCGCATGCCTATATGGGCCCTCGCCAGAGTCGCGCCAAAGTCGACGACGTTGGTGAGCGCGATTTGCCGGCGTCTCGAAAATAACAGGACGTAAGGTTAGTTGTTAAAGTTTTCTGAATGTTTCTCTCGATGCTTCAGGTTTTTTTTCCAAATAAATCATTGATCAAGTATCAATCAAGTTCTTGGCACATGTTTTTGATTTTTTTCTGTTTTCATTCAACTGATTCAAGTGAGCACCTTCTGAAGGTACATGCATAAGGCAGGTACCGAAGCTACAACTAAACCATTGTAGATGGTGCCACCGACCGTAAATCAAGTCCATCATATGGTTTGTTATGATAGAAAGCTCAGGAACCGGTCTGGCAAAATGACAAACCAAATCTCCATATCGACAAGGATATGCATAGCGCTTGAGGTACATGCATAAGGCAGGTACCGAAGCTACAACTAAACCATTGTAAGTGGTTATCTCATCAGGCAGCTGCAGCTGTTCAGCAAGTTTATAAATGTCATCCCGGTAGAAACGAAAGTCGGCCTTGCACTCGTCGTTTGTTTTCTCGTCCAAATCAAACCTTTCATAGTTCCAGTACGGAAACTCTGGGTTTGTTGACTTGTGGAAATCATATAAAAGCACAAATTCTTTTTCGTTTATGAAGCTTTTTTGATAAGCGTATGCAATACAAGCTCTCGTTTCTCTGAAGTTAGGCATTTTGGTTCGAATAACCTACCTTGTGAAAAGAGAAAAACAAACTTCAGAAACGGCGGGAAAATTTGCCACCCGCGAACAAACGTCGTCGTCTTTGCTGAATCGTAAATTCAAATTTCTACAGGACGACGACGCCGGACTATGACCTGACTCAACGGCGCCGTCGTGCGAAAGTCGTCGATTCGTAAGCTCTCTATTAGCTATCATTCCGCGCCCTAAACAAATAACGCTGACTGGTGCTTGGACCGAACAAAAAGCTCATTCCAATAAACATTTTACTGATAGTGTAAAGAAAAAATACTTTAGTTCTGTCCAGTAGCGATGATTTTCGTCCAGATTAAGATGACTTGCTAAGAGAAAAAAAATGATAGCTTTTGGGCCGCGGTGGTTTCATTGTTTCACAGCAGTTTTCACAAAATCTCCACGGGAATCAAGCGGCATTGATTCACGTTTAGAACATTTATTTTCAACTCAACTAACCAGTAAAAAGGTTTACCTCTATTAGATCCAAACCTTTTTACATAAACCTGCCGCAATCTTTACTTTTTCGCTTTTAAACCTAAAAAAAATCGGTAGGAAATAAATAAATAATTAATTAATTCGGGCGACCAACTTCGAGGGCTGGGCAACCCAGCTGAAATGATTGGGAGCCCGAAGGGCTCCCCGAAATTTTCCTCAGAGCACAGCCTTGCATACTATGACACACACACACTCACACACACACACACACACACACACACACACATACATGGAAAGGCATAGATTATAAACATGCAAGAGAAACTTTTATAAAAGAGAAAATTGCATAAAAATCTACAAAAAAATCATAATTTATGTGCTGCCAATAATGATTTCGATACAAACCATGCAAGCACTTATGTCCAGCTAAGCAGGAAAGTCATGCATCCTTTAAGGTTCTTCAACCTTGTGATTTGGAGCTGCTTTGATAAACTTTGAGATACCTAGGTCTCTTTGGTCCTTTGA
>NC_090888.1:74494732-74517232 GCF_036669925.1 Montipora capricornis | reverse complement strand
CCTGGCCAGGCCGACGAGTGGCACCAATAAGCCACAAAGCATACTCAGCACTGGGAACATGGTTTGGGTGCATTTTAAGAGCGACAGCAATTCTACCACCAGGTACAAGGGATTCAAAGCAACTTTCACATCGGGTATGTGTAAAATTATGTGGCGGTACGATTGAGTTGTGATAAATGCCAAAAAGTTGTAAGACAAAGGCAAAACAACTGTTGTAGCACTAGAAGCAGCGATGATAGTAGGGAACGACGACGGCTACGGCAACCGGCAAAAGCAGTAATATTATTGGTTAAAAGACGAAAAATTATCTTGCTGCACGTGGGGCACGCATTTTTGAACATTTCTCTCGCGTACTCGTCAAAACTATTACGTGAAATAACCAAATTTAAGGTCTTGGTGACAACGTGGACAAACTACAGTGAATCTTTCAGTCTCACCCTTTACTTCTAATCCGTCTGTACAAATGAAATTCTTAGAAAAACTTATATTTTGAAGTGAAGTTATTGCCGTAGCCGTCAGGGTTTCTTAAACTCCCTGGTGAGGAGTTGGCGCAACGACGACGGCCACTGCAACAAGGACATCTCGAAAACGCCTAATCACAATGCAAAATCATGGGCTCTGCAGCTATCTCGAGACTTTCTCTTTTCAATGAAAACTTAAGGTATTGTGTCGTAAATCGTTTGTTACAATATTTGTTTTGTTGGACCGTACATCCGAACAGTACATTGATGATTGTCATTTGATTATTAATTTGATTGACGTGTACCTCGGTGATTACATTAGCACGTACTTTTGTGTCTTTTATCTCGTTTTGTCCACGTATCAAAGTTCAGTTGAGGTTTTACGATTTCTGAGTATTGTGTACATGGCACGAGTCAAGTGAATTTCGATTAAATCGTTTTTGAATGTTATTGCGTTTTGGTTTTCTTCTGGATCTGTTTTACGACAAATATCTTCTAAATAACGGGACTCAATGCTTGTCCGATAAATAAAAAAACAATTGGACTCGAAAATTTCCTCAGACTGCCAAAATTTTGCTCTCCAGTTATTTCCAGTTTTGAGCAAAAAGAAATCCTGTTATATGTACTAACCAATAAATTATATTATTCTTGCTCTGCGACGTTGTCTTTGCCGTCGGCCTCGTCTTTCTTGAACGCCCTTTTATCATTACTCGCTTATACGCATATCCCCGTCTCCCAACATCGAGTACATGTGTTTGCTTTGCGAGATCCTTGGCTTTCTTCAATGCTCCGTCTATTGTTGTACCACGATCAATTAAAAACCACTCTTGCTTGAAGTACGTCGGGAGTGGGTCGTCCTATCTTCGTTCCAGACCGCGTGCCCAGACTCGCGTGCCCAGACACGCAAAAAACCCTTTACAAAAATTACACGAAAGCCGCGCCGGCCCTAGTCTCCTACGCAGCCGTTCTTTGTGTGGTCACGCAACGCTCCTCCCTCAGGAGGAGCGTTGTGGGTAGGAGATTAAGCCGACCCCTTCATACCTCAATGCTTACCAGCGCTCTTATATATGTAATGCTAGAGAAAAGCCAACAATTCTTAAATTTACCTAAACTCTTTTTGTTTTCTAGGTCAGGCCCGGAGCTTTCTAGTCAACAACGCGTCAACTCTTCTTTTGTTGTTGTTATCTTCAATGGCGTTCACGACAATTTTCATCTGAAATGGCTTCGTCGATCAGATGACACCTTTTCATTTGCAAAATTCGCTATAACGTACTTATCCTTATAAAACAATTGACCTGAATGCAAGTTTAGTAACAAAGTTCCTTTTTTAGCCTAGCTCTAAAAAAATAACCATAACTTTAAAAATACCAAAATAATCATAACTTTAAAAATACGGGAAAGACGGGGTATGCAATACTTTAACTTCACCAGCTTTTAATATTAGAGAGATTTAGCGTAATCGCTTAAGTAAAACCAAAAAAGGATGACCTCAAACGGCAAATATCAGACTGAAATTTTTGTTAAACTGTCCAAATACACGGAATTTAGCCAAGCCTAAAAGCGGAGCTCCAGGGTTAGTTATTCTTACTGACCTTACTTAAACAAGGAATCCACCTTCCCACACGCTTGCCGTGGAAGAACTGCAGTGCTGTTCCCAACCCAGCTTACCACATTTGTTGTGTGAAGCTGCCAGTTAAAGGGGTGTCTAAAACACCTGCCTTCTGTCTTGGCTACGCCATGCAAAGCTGAAACAGTAGTCCATGGCTGCCAATAAATCGGGTGAAATGGTTGTGCGCATGCATGATATGTAGGCCCCACTGGGTTGGCGTTATGGTGTTCACCTTGCTTTTTTCGTTGTAAAACAATTTTGTTTGTTTTTTTGTTTAGTCTTACCCGTTAACCTTCACGATAACTGAATCAAATAAAGAAAACCAAACTAAACTATCTAAAACGAGTTCTTTCGTTTCTGCTCTTCTGAAATAGGTCGCATCATTGAACCTTATCTGATTCAAAATTAAAAATCTTCTCAAGATATGACAAAAATTGCAATAAAAGCGGCTCTTTAAACAAATTAAAACGAAACACCCAGTTTTAAGTTTATATCCCTCTGATTCTTACCCTGCGAGCAGAGTCTCTTTCGATCTTCCTAGATAAGTCGGGAAGAGGAAAATAGACTCTGCCAGCCGGCTCGACATTTCGTGTTGAGCATGCGTTTAAAATTCAAACCTATTCGGGAGTCAGTCACGCGTGACTAGTTACCCCAAACCACAAAACAAAACAAACAATAGCGGGTATTTTCGAACAACTCTGGCAAACACACGACAACCAAGGAATCATTTCCTCAAGATAATTCAAGTTTTTAAATTGCCATTTCAATTTTTACTGAAAAAATTAATAGGTTTCTCAATTCTGCAGATTCTGGTAAACTAGCTTCTGTAACCGACATACAGAGGAAATACTCATGGGAATTTAGACAGTTAAAAATTGTCACGCTGTTGTAAATTTAAAAAATATTGATGACGCGTGGCGATTGATAATGCGCACAAATTAAAAAAACAGGTTTGGCAAGTTGAAACTGGACTGACTCATCCATTTCTTTGGATGAGCGGCAAATCAAAGAAAGTCGAGCCAGCTGGCAGAGTCTTCTTTCCTCTTCCCGACTTATCTAGGAAGATCGAAAGAGACTCTGCTCGCAGGGTATCTGATTCTTGACTTGAATAACTGCGTAGCCACCAGTGTGGTCCTCACCACAGCTATAAATGTCAAACCTGGATTGAAACCGGCAAAAAATGCAGGGAAAAATATTTTCCATACCGTTTTCCACCTGAACACGTAGTATGGCCGTGTAGCCGCGTTGAGCCACAGAAAGCGCGCGAAAATTATGTTCAGGTTTCCTAATTACAAAAAGTTAACCCCGTTTGAGCCTGCGATCCAATCGAAAACTAGTACCTAGTCAGCCGTCAACTTATAAAACAACTGACCTCGATGAGCTCTAAACTTGTGCTCCCGATAGGGTCAAATGATACTGGTCAGCGGATATCTTGTTTTGACAGGTGTCAATTGACCATAATGCATGTCCAATATCAAAGATGTATTGTGTAAACGGCCGCCATGTAAGGAGTATTCATTATTATTATTATTATTATTATTATTATTATTAATATAGGTAATCGCATAAATAAGAGAATACTAAAATTTATATTTGCAAATTACATGTCCTCTTACCACTTAATTAAAACTCTACATCTCTGTGCAATAAGCGCATTCAAAATTTCCTCATATTACTGTATAAAAGTGTGATGTTGTTGTTGTTGTTGTTTGTTTTTTGTTAAAGTGTTTTCCTGCCTATATGAAAGATGCGTTTTCTCTCCCGTCCTCTTCATATGCATGATCTTCGCGGAAATTACATTCTGTCCCTCAATAAAACTAGAACAACCAGTCATGGTCTTAGTTCTTTTTCTTACGTATCAGCCTACCTGATTAGGGGAGCAGGGTTGGCGCAGTGGTGAGAGCACTCGCCTCCCACCAATGTTTCCCAGGTTCGATTCCCGGTCCCGGCTTCATATGTGGGTTGAGTATGTTGTTGGTTCTCTCCTTGCTCCGAGAGGTTTTTCTCCGGGTACTCCAATTTTCCCCTCTCCTCAAAAACCAACACTGCCAAATTACAATTCGTTCCGGAATGCACGGACACATGTTGAACGAGCTCCTGACCCTTCTTAATGTGTTTCATTGGTAAATAAACTCCATTTCCATTTCCATATCCCTACCACTGAGTTTCTTGGCTTTTAATATGCAAATGTTTCTCAGCTTCTGACATTGTTGTTGTTAATTAGTTATTTCTCTTTAATTTAAATTAGTTGTTACTTCTATTCCAAACGGTCACTTCTGAAGATGTATGTCGAGACACACGAAACGTCAAGTTAATGACGTCGTATGACGTCATCAGATCTGCCATCTTGATTTCACTATTTCACCTTAGTTGGTTATGAGAAATGGCAAAAGATCAGTGCAAAATCAAGCCAGAAAGCTTAAATGTAACCATATACATGTAAAACACAACACGAGTACATTTTTACATGTACATGTACATGTATATGGTTACATTTAAGCTTTCTGGCTTGATTTTGCACCGATGTTTTGCCATTTCTCATAACCAACTAAGGTGAAATAGTGAAATCAAGATGGCGGATCTGTTGACGTCAGCGACATCCAAATATACATGTATTGTCATCTTGTAGCGCAAGCTGAGGGTTTTGCACTCCATATGAATTTATTTTACTGTGACTAATTTAACGAAAGCTTTGGGGGTCGATCAATATCACCCCCCCCCCCCCCCCTCCTCAAACTGAACCGGGTACGTGTTTGCTGACGTGAAAAATGCTTGCAAGGTTTATAATTAGAGCTTTCTTTATGAGAAAAACATTCGTATTACTCGTATGTATCCGTATGTTAGTCGTATGTATCCGTATGTTACTCGTATGTTAGTCGTATGTATTCGTATGTATCCGTATGTTCCACATGTTACTCGTATGTTACTCGTATGTTACCCGTATGTACTCGTGTGCACGTGGTGTTTTAGTCATTAGGCTGATTTAGCAACAGAACGGGAACCTCAGCGTCAACGGCGCGCGCAGAATAAACACCAATGAGCATTCAGAATAGAATAGACTCCACTCTTTTCTTCTCTATTCTAAATTCTCATTGGTAGTTTAAATTTGCAACTAAAATGACGATTAGATAGATATTCACGGGGTGGGGGAGGGGGGGGAAGGGGGGTCAATTATACTTGCTTCTATTCATTTTTTTCTAAACCTTCAAGGACATAGTAGAAATCGTTGGTTTTAGAGCGCAAAGGGGGAGGTGTCCCAACAACTTATGGCCAGGATTGAAGTTACTCCGTTACTCCGCATGGCCCAGCCACTCAGCGGGATTAGCTTTTGCTATTTTTGCCTGGCTGTGTTCTCTTTCTCTCATAATTATTTCCTTTCCTTCTTGCTTAAACAATCTTGAACGGCTTCAACTTCATTCAACATTTGTGATAACAAGGGAAATGTTGAATGGTTATTAAAGCTTGTTTTAAATGAAATGCTTTCAACGTCGTTTGAACACGTTTTAACACGGTTGAAAGGCGAGGGAGGGGAGGGGAGGGGGGGCAAACGGTTCCAACATCCCAGTTCAACAAAATCTACCCTGATAGCAATTGATTTCTCCTACGCTTCCCGAGAGAGAAACCACTGCGAGCAACCGTTTGATTTTTCATCGAGCATGTGCGAAGTACGTCATAATCCACGTGATGTATTTGAAAATACTTCGTCTTATTTTGCGGGAAATCACTACACAGCAGGCTCGCCTAAACGCATTAGTTACGTAGCTGAACGCACTCGCAAGCGCCGAAACAAGTTTACTAGTTCGTTTTACCGGTTCAAATTTAATTTATTCGTCCTTGGTGTTGGACGGCGGCTCACTCAAAGAAACTAACCTTTGCTCGCAGTGGTTTCTCTCTCGAGGAAGCGTAGGAGAAACCAACCGCTCGCAGGGTAACAAAATCGGAAGGACGCTGAAGCCGTTTGGGCCGACCTTACCAAAGCGACATATAGGGACTGCTCGGAGTCTATTTTCATTTAGGCAAATTGTAGAATACGAGGTCTGTTCCTTGTCGAAAACTGAGAAAAGAATGCGGAAAAAGACCTGGAGGTAAATGATTCTTGGCGGTCGAAGTGTGGGTGGGGCAGATAACCGAAACGCGATTATTAGCTGTGGTTACATACACCTTGCATGGGTTTGGGGTCTTCCGGAGGGTAAATGGCTTAGGTTTGGTTCAGCTCAGGTTTCATATTACCCTTGGGGATGCGGTTACACAGCAAAAGACTCCCCTTAGGGTAAATATAATTAGATATGAGTTCAGTGACCTTGCAAATTATAAACAGAGAAACAGAAAGATTATGACTTAATGAACTTCGTAACTGACAGTCTGAAGGGCAAATTCATGAAAATAGAGAACGAAATACTCAGTGATGCACGAGACCCTGCCACGTTACCTCGTTCTACAAGTAGGCGTGAAATTAGCCAAGCGTATCAGAGGTCAACTCAAAGCATTGCCATTAGCTACGTTCTGCTTTATGATTGGCCAAGCCACCTCAGAGATCAGATAAACCGTCCTTTTCAACGTGAAGTTCTTTTGTTCTTTTTGATGCATTCATGGAAATAAACCTAGGGCAGTCTCGGTCTGGGAAAAGCGGTTGCACACAAAAACGTCCTTGCCCGTGGGCAAATGGGCCAGTGTAACCACAGCTATTGTACGCAAAATACCTTTGAATAAATTTTATTTATTTCGCTATTTCATTTTCTTTGTAGCCAGTGGACTAGAATCCTACTTAAATGTTGAGATTAGCACCCCAAAATATGGCTCAAAGAACTACCCGGCGAACTTCGAGTGGCAGTGGTTTCTTCTCGCACCGGAAGGACATCAGATTAAAATCACATTCAGCGATCAATTCGAATTAGAACAAAGCGAGTATTGCAAAAACGACTACTTGGAGGTCAGAGAGGCTTCAAGGATTTAAGCAATCTGGTGGAAGGAATTGAAGCAGATTATGGAACCATCCTTGCTACGCCGACGTGTTGCACCAACAAGCCACAAGACATGCTTAGTGCCGGGAACATGGTTTGGGTGCATTTTAAGAGCGACAGTAATTCTACCACCACATACAAGGGATTCAAAGCAACTTTCACCACATCGGGTATGTGTAATTAAGATTATGTCGGTATGATTGAGTTGTTAAAATGCCAGCAAGTTCCTCGACAAAGGCAACTGTCTTAGCACTACGATGATGATGATCAAAGTAGGGAGTTTGCGCAACGACGACGTCGATTGCAACAAGAACACCTCGAAAACGCAAATTAACTATGCAAAACCACGGGCTATGCAGCTATCTCGACTTCCTCTTTTCATTGAACAGGTATCTTATAAATAACGGGCCTCGATGCTTGTCCGATAAGAAAACAATAGCCCACTTTCGATATATTAAAGTGGTACTATGATCAAAAAATCATCTCCTTTTTTTCTTCAGATTTTGAAAGCGTGTTTTCTTAACACCTAACTGGCAAAATTTTGAGCTTTGTGTTTTATCCAAAGGCTATTTATTTTGAGTGTAAGTTTTGGATTTCACGGTCCGCCATTACTCACGTTCAAAACTGGCCGATTGGACCTAAGAGGGTTGGATCAGGAGCCCATAAGTAGGAGCGTACAAGTCCATAGGGTACGTGGCACGGCGTTTTCGGAGACCGATCTATTTTAAGCTTTATTTTCCCGCGAATTCCGACCAATGACAGGTATCGACGTAATCAAACATCACCGGAAGTCTCGGCTGCCATAAAGAAAATCCAAAATGGCGGACAGTAGTGAGAGTGAATTCACCGCAGATTCCTCTGATAGTTCTAGTTATGTTTCAGGAGAAGATTACGAAAGCTCTAGTAGCCCAGAAGAAAGTGTAATAGAGGAAGAGGCGGAAATTGAACAAGTGAGGGTGATTTCTCGTCCATCGAGTAGTAAAAGAAAGAGTTGTAAGGCCCGGCCGTCGGCTACCACTAAATCAGCCAAGAAAAAAAAGAATTATCCAAGCACAAATTCCAGTCTTTTAGATGATGAACTCGACGAGCTGACATCGTGGATATTTTCTACGGAACAGGCAGCCGAAATCGAATGTAAGATTCGTTCGCAACTACTGGAGCACCCCCGTGTGAAGGAATTCTCGGAGAGGGTGCGATTCGCAAAGCATTTGCTCAGCGAGTCTCAGAAGCCAAATTTTCAGCTCATGATTCTGGGATTTTGTCGAAAGTTTTCTACTTTGGTAGACGAGTGTGCTAAGCTACCGGACAAAAAGAACAGGAAGGCTGCATTTTCAGTAGCCTGGATGAAAATGCTTGCGAATTTTACCTGCGGAAAGCCTACCCAGGAACGCTCAATCGTTGAACGATTCTCGGTTGGCCAACAGTTCGCTGATGAATTGGTGCACGGGGTTCTCAGTGTTTTGCACGAAATGGTCTACACAAACGTGCTTTCCCAAATACAACAGAAAAAGGTTTCCTCTGTGACTTCAGAGACAACTTCATCAAAACTCAGTCCGGAGTCTGAGGAAACTCTCTACCGGTATTGTGGAGCTGCCCTTCACAGAATGACAAAGCTTCGTACAGAAACACTACAACAAAAAAAGGCCGAGGCAAGGTATCTGCCGAGAGAAGGGCGACGGTGGAGCTTGAGCTTGAGTTGCTTAAAGAGCTCACAATGAAAGACAAGTCGTTAATTTCTTCCAGCTTACAAAACTTAGACGAAGGAAATCTTGTTTTCCCAAGAACGGAGCTTATTCCTTTTCTTACACACGTGGATGACAATGTTCGGGAGTTCACTTCTGACTCAAACTTGAAAAAGTACCCAACAAAATTTATTGATATGTGCCAGAGTTCGGTATTAAATAACGAGGAACTGGAGGAGGAATTTAGTCTGTTAGTCGCATCGATTGTCTCCACAGAGGCTGCTTCAAACTCTGAAGTTGTAGGTGGAATTTTTAAAGCCCTAGTTTCGAAGTTGGCGAACACACGTATCAACGAATTCATGAACGCTAAGACAGAGAGGGACCTCAAGAGCCATGGGAAAGTTGTTGATGCGGATGAAATGCTTCGGCCGAAACTCAAGACATACACCTTGTCCACCAAACGCAAGTAGCTGACTGTTGTCGATCAAGCAAAAATGCATGTGTTGTGGTTCCATTTTTAATTAATATAGGTAATCGCATGGGGCCGAGTAAAATTAAGGATTAATATCACGCGTGTTTTCTGAAGTTGCTGAAATTGCCCTCGTCGCTGCGCGACTAAACACAAGTGATATTAATCCTTAATTTTACTCGGCCCCATGCGATTACTTGTTAATAACAAAGAGGGCAAAATTTTCTTAACACTGTTGAGGCACCTCGAAAAACAGACAGCTAAGCGGAAACACTCGTTCGCTCAGAAGCAAAACAACTGACAAACAGACAAGCAAGTCAACTTGTTCTTTGCGTCCAAAACGAGTATAGATGATTGTTATTTACATCCACTCGAGAGGAAAATACGAGTTTCATTCGTGAACAACTGTAACAACGATTAAACCAAATGTTAAGCTTCAATTTATTTTATTCACCTGTGCTGTAGAGGTTTTTACCACTTGCAAATACGCATCCGTAAACATAGCAAACAGTTTGTCCAAAGAAATCCACCAAATTTGAGGTACTCGTTCCTCCTGTCAATGGCAAATTGTTCTGTGACCTTTTTTGTTGAGGTGCAAGATGTCGTGGTAAACTGAAAGCCCTTGACGAAAGGAATCATTTTGTTTTTCAACCACACAATCCCGCTACGCCGGGCACCATGTAAGTCGATGCTAACTCTGATGCAAGTTTTAAGCTTTTCGTGAAAAAAATATTTTGCCCTTCTTCTTGTCACTCGAAAATTCAAATTCAGATCATCTTTTAAAGCTAGTTCTTAATCTTTATGCCTTTTCGGCGAATGCAGCGCGAATTAAAAGACAAACTTCGATGAAGACGAAGTTGTTTTGCTCAAACAGAAGAAACCAACTGAATGTGGAAGACGTACGTTCAGCCAATCAGGAGCGAGAATTTTTGGCGCTCGACCAATCGTGAGCGAGTAATTTTGCCCTCTTCTCAAGCAAAATTAAGAAAAAATTCAGTAATTTTGCCCTCTTTGTTATTATTTTGAAAAATAGGAAAATAAAAAAATTAAACTAAGTGTAAAACACAACACATAATATGACAAATTGCTTGAGAATTTTTCTGAAGCGATGCCAGCTATATGTTTAATTTATTGTTTCAGAGTAGCACTTCTTTGAAAGATTATTTAATTTAATTTTTTATTTGGGTACAATCATGAGGAAATATCTCCAGACAGCCTCTTCATACATGATTGAAACAGTCTTGACAGTATTTACAACTACTGTACAGGCCCCACTTGTTCGAACGAGGGATAGAATATAGCTATCCATTGGATAAGTCAATTGGCTTTGCCAGCGCTTATCCGCTGGATAGCGATTTATCCAGTGGATAGCATTATCCACCTTTTGAACAACAGAGGCCGGGTGTACATGACATCAATGACAAATGCTTGTTCCTGTTTACTTGAAATCAGTCTTGTCTGGAAGTATTCTCGATTAAAGGGGCAACGTCATACTATTTTGGGCTCACTTTAGAATTATGCTACAAGATGCCTTTAAAGAAAACCCCTAAATGATGATACAGTTTGTCTCTTTACTATATTTGTAAACTGAAATTATGTGTTGTCTTAAGTTAGTTGTTATCAATGGCAAGGTGGAAGTGGATTGCAACTTTAAAGAATTATACCAATATATATTTTTTTTCATCCCCCATCAGGAAAAAAAAAAAAACCAAAAAGAGTATTATGGATGGCTTTTCCTGCCAAAATTCATTTGAAATCTTCCATTTAAAATGCCAAAGAATATTTTACATGTAAATAAAGGGAATACAAAATTATTTTGTCATTCTAACTCAAAAACAACAAAACTGCAGTGACATATCCCCTTTAAATTTGAAAGTACCTTCAAAAAGCTGTTGTTCATTTTTTTACAAGTGTATTATGCTAGCCAAGCAGTTTGTAAAATGAACTCTCACCTACGTGACCAATGATGGTTACTATAGTTATTAGTTTTGGAGACAAAGGGTAGATTCTTGGAAACAAATTAACCTTGAGCACTCCTGACAATAACCTATAAGGATGCACCACACTTGCTGAAAAGACAGGCACTGGTGCACACAATCTTGCTTGCAATCAATTATTGCTCACTCATCATATTCTTGATGATAATATTTTAATTGGTGATGTTGTTGACTACATATGGCCAATGAAATAAGAGTTAACTTACTTGATCATGTACATGTATACTGGACCCAGTTAAGAGTCCCCAAGTCAAGAGTACAACTGTGATTTGTTAGGACATTTGAGTACTCGACAATGGCTGACCTGGGATTGTTAGCCATAATGATCATCCCACCCCCATGGCTGTTTACCTGTTGATGACTATCAATGATAGCACACAAGTCATTCCCCTTCACAAAAAAACCCACAGACTTTTCAGCTGCAATAATTATACCATAGTGGTGAGCAGCACTTGATGAATGAATAACCCTGCTAACGTGGTTAACTAAGTCACTGAAATCATTTGCATTTGTGAATCCCATCAACTGATCAGCAGATTCAATACTAAATAAATCCCCCACTGTATTGACAACATCTTCTACATCTAAAAAAATGCTAGTATCAGAGTACAACTCATCATAAACTTCATTTCCATCACAAATGGCATTGAGAAATGAATCAAGCCAAACATTTGGAAGTTGATCCCAGAGTAAAGAAATCTCTAGTTTATTCTGAAAGCAATAGGCTCCAAATTTCACTGCAATGAGGGTACATGCATTGCTTCCCAACCTGTCCCCAAAAGTTGACTGTGAAATGTTTTCAGGGAAAATAAACACACAATGGTTAAAAAACTTTTGACTCTGAACTACAAGGTTGTTTATGGATCCCACAACAGCAGCTGCATCTGATCCACCAACATTGATAGGTACATCCCTGTAACCCTTTTCTGAATACTCGTTTCTGTCCATTTCTTTCCTCTTTATAAGTTTGCCAAGGGCAGGACCATAGGAAAGGGCAGACAGATTCCCTCCACTTGCAAACTTTAAAACACTATAAATGGACTCGATCGCACTACCATTTATGCGAAGTGGACTGATAAAATATCCCTCATTGGATGAAACATTCTTAAAGAACCAGTCACAAAATGACAAAAACCCATGTACAACAAGGCGCAGGAGATCCCATGTCTACAAAACAAGAATAGATCAACATTAGCAATGTAAATAGTATTACTGGGTAATTAACTAAAATGCATGGTACCTGTAATTCAACAACAATTATGGGTCACCTCTGGTTGCCCGAAAGTAGAACAATGATATTAGTATTTATGGGCTAAAAAGGTTAAAGGGTTTTTGGACTTTCCCCAGAGAAACATCTGATTGAATGCATAGCCAGCTACTATGATAGAGTATTGGTAGTCTATCTGCATGTGTAGAGGTACTAGCAAAGAAACTATTCTCATGTAAAAACACACCTGCCATGCTAGAAACTTTTTCTGTCTTGATTTCTTTGAATTGTCTTCATAAACTGCAAATAATTACAAGTTTTAATGAGTGGGAAAACTAGTCAGCTGTGTTTTCAGATAACAGAGTATTTATCTTCAAAAACTGCATACAAGACAATATTACAGTTGGTCAATGATATTACTGATACTTGAAATTAACACCAGTGTTTAGTTAAGTTTGTGAAGGATTAGAGCCTTTGGCAGGGTGACTGCAACAGCATGAAGCCAATTAATGTGGACCTGTATAGGACCAGACATTAGTGGTGGTCACAGCCAGGGTTCATTGCATCCCTTTAGTGGTTCTTTAATGTCCTGCACAATGAAGTATGAACAAGTGTTGTGAGATGGGACCTACAGTTCAACATCCTTATATCTGAGAAAACTATTAAGTCTAACCATTTGCAGATGTCACTACAAAGGCAGCACTTTCTCCTCAGTTATTTAAAGAGGGTCATGGAGGGGTAAGCATTGGCCTTTGTGTATTGTAAATCATAATAATTAAACTGTAATACATTAGATTCAAGGTCCTTTTTTTATGTGTTCAGGAATAAATTTGTAATTTACCAATTACTTCTAATGTAATTGACCATTTACCTGTTCCTTCATGGCTAGCACACCAATTTTCAAAAAATTCCATCCCCTTCCTTACGTTTGCTAAAACAGGGCTCTTTTCATCATTAATCCTTCGGCGGCTTAGGAGACCTTGCTCAAATATCAGGTTGCATGCTTCTAGGTACTCTGCTGTCTTTCCACATGCACTTGCATCTTCATTTGGTTCGTTTGCAAGGTCTTTGATGGCTGCTATCATAAACCGTTGCTACAAATAGAAATTGAAAGGCTCAATCCTGCATGATTTAAAAGGTGATCCTTGCTATCAATTAATCCTCAGGAGGGCTTTGCATCAAGCTCGGTTACGTGTGATGGACATGTACTAAACCTACCTACCTGCATTATTTTCGCTGGCCTCACATTCAGGCGCGTCCAGTTATCCCTGTATACAAATGCATATTTTAACCCAGGAACTCTACGGCTCAGCCCATTTTCTGCCCTTTCGAGTTCTTGGGTAAACACCCTCTCAACTGTGCTCCATCCAAATTTTTCTTCATCTTTGCAGAAGTCTTTGGCACCCTGTTCCCTTGAACTATAAAGGGCTGCTATCATGTTTTTCAGCTACGAAACAAAATGAGTTTTTATTTCATTCAATACATTTATTCATCAATAATTTATTTACTCAGCTAACTTATACATCTGGATTAATAAAATAGGACAAATTATTTCATTACTGACACACTTTATTACTTACTCCACTTTGTTCATTCATTGATAAGATGTATAATAAACTGTCAGAGAAAATAATAAACTCAATTCTCAAGCAAATTATTACTATATTGAGTGGTACTGCAAAATCTATAGCCTAAGCTCATTTAGATAAATCCTACATGTGCAGATGAATATCTGCATGTTTTGCTCACGAAAATGTGTTAACTACAGTCTCTAAAACATGTCAGAAATCTGCCTAAATTTAAACAAAACAATGGGCAACAATTCAGCCCAAATAACAGTACAAACAAATATATTACAATACAGTGTGCACGTGATACACACCTGATGGCTTGGGCATATCATCAAGAAAATAGGGTTTCCCAGTGGGTCCTCTGGATTTGTAAATGAGGCATCCACATAGTAGCATTCCCTGGATGTTTCAGCATCAGGTCTAGCAGGAAACTGAGCTTTAGGGTGGCCAGAGAGAAGCTTTAATACAGTAAGGTTTGATGATGCTCCATCACACAGCATAATTGACACCTTAAAAACTCCTGCAAAACACTGGATTGCATAGAACTTCCAACAGGAAAGTAAGGACCAATTAAATCAAAGTTAGAGGTTAGGTCTCTCCAAAGGAACTGCACTATGTAAGACGCTTTCTGGGCACCAGGCTCCACCGCTGTGCTGAACACATCGTGTAGCACCTTCAGCTCATCCTCTGAAGTACTAAAGCCAGTAATGCCAGCCCCTTTGAGATTCCAGGCAATTTTCATCTGAATCTGCAGTGTATAATAAAATAATGATATTGAAAATTAATACACTATGTCAGAAAATTTGCAAATCTCATGAAATATGTATACACATGAAGTGTTTTCAATTGCATGCAATTGACAGCATTTTTATTTACTCCATCCAGATTTACAGACTACTATTATTCTTCATTTGCTTCTAAGTCACTTTTTAGATCCAAAACTACCTCTTCTGGTTATGTGGAGGAAAAAAAAACAAAAACAAAAACATCCAATTGAAACTTGATTTACTTAACAAATTATATTTAACACCTTTCATTGAACTTCGCGTGATACATCTACATTCATGTTCAAACCAAGAAAAACTCACCAATTCACCAGTTTAATAAACAATTTTTACATTTTTGTTCAGGGGTTTACTTGTGAAGAAAATAAGCTTAGTGCAAACCTTGACTTCATCCCACATCATTACTCCATGCCCTAATGGTCTGGGATGGCCTATCCTCTCTCTTTCTTTTTGGAACATAGTGTAGGTCTTGTGCTGATTAAGCAGATACTCTTCATCAATACCAGCCTTCTCAGAACCAGCGTTGATGACTTTCTTCAAGGTTTTTGAGTGAGGCAACTGCAAAATCTTCAGATTATGTAATGCCTCATATGCTGAAGGGCTCCTGGTGTAAACAGCCAGGGCTATGCATACGTAAAAAATAAAAAGAAAAAATGATTTTTGTAAATTAACTTAGAACTATTGAATGTCAACATACATCAACAAATAAATTATTATAACAGTAAAAAAAAAATAAAATTACTTTAAGAGTAATAAGTAATGACAATGGACAACAAGTAATAAATTCACGTCATTTAAAATTTAACAAAGGTAAATGGTTTTTAGAGAAGAAAAATTAAAATAAGTAACTACAATTTCAAATAACATTAAAGTTTTCCACTTCTTTTCTAATTTTAATTTAAATTGTGAGCAGCTTTGTCTTTGTTATGTTCAAATAGCATTCTCCAACTCATTAATAGTTCATGAAGGGAAATTGAAGGAAATCATTACCATAAACAATAATTTAGATCTTAAATCACCAAATTTTGGGAACGGCAGCTTTTTCAACACTGTGTTTCATCTGATATCCAGAGACACCTTGAATTCCATAAATACTAAAGGAAACTTCACGTTTTCAACTCACTTATTGTTGCTTGGAAATTGGATGAAACAATGTGTCTCATGTTTGATATGCTGCATCATGCAGATCAGCCAAAACTTAAAAAGTGAGAAAATCCAATGGTATCATGCTCAACAATGGTCAAGTTCACTTTTGGTTCTGACAGAAAAGTCATACTTCTTGTACAGGCAACAGAATGCAGACTGCACTCATCTCAACCTCTGTAAACACTCACCAACTCGAATGGTTACTGCTGACCAACGATTTCCATTTTTTCCAGTAACTGTAGGAGAGAATTATAGAACAATATGAGTTTACAATTACGAGCATTGATAGTTTTTTTTACTGAGTCATTTCTTATATTTCTTATTCTGTGATTGGTCAATTTTTTGGTCCGTAACTTCAAGGTAGACACCAGAATTTTCAAACAAGGCCTTTCTTTTTTATTCAATTCAACTATCACCACCAAAAAGGCCACAAAATGTAATAATTAATTGTACTTTGCTTGATCTGATAATTACCATAACATTACACAAAGTTTTTAACATCTACAAAATTTATTTGTCTTCCACATATTTATTGTCCTGGAGAAAGAAAGCCATATTTATGAACATCCTATTAGGTCTCTATAGACCTATCATACAGACCTTGAACTTGGCTAACAGACTAATCCCCATTCACACCAAAGCTTGAACAAAATTGTTTTAAAACTTGTGTAAACATCTATGGTTTAAAATACAGATTTCTTTGCAAAAAGTTGTTTGCTGGTTTTTGACAACTACAAATTTAGGGCAAATGTAAAAACAAGTTAAAGTTCACTTGAATTCTTTGTCAACTTCGTGACTTTTTTGGAACCTTGTTTAATAAACGTGATTTGTTAATGTGCATAGGGCATATGTATATAAAGAGGCACAAGCAACATACTATGATCAAAACAGAGGCTAATTAACGAAGTGAAAGAAAACCTTAAAAAGTACATCTTGGAATTAAAAACATAAAGATTGCTTTAAAACTCACCATTTTTTCTTTGATCTTTAAAGAAACCGTCCCTATCTTTCTCCCAAATACCCTTGACGCAATTTCCTGCTTTGCAACCCTTCTTATCCGTGAGCTGGTTCCCCTCGCTAAAAATCGTTTCAAGCTCTTGCTTCCCTTCGTTCGAATTTTCTATCTCCTGAACCAGCTTACAAAGCTCCGACGACTGCTCCTGTGGCAATTCAATGCTCGTTTGCTTGTACAGTTTCCTGACTTTTTTAGTCATTCGAGATCGTAGTTTCCTTGTTTTCCCGAGACGAATGGACTTACTTCTTGGCGTCAAATACTTAATTGCATAATTGCTGCTGGGATTTTGTCGCTTCTCCCGTTTAGATGAGCTCAAGGACTGTTTTTTGGCAAGGGCATTCTTCACGTATCTGTAGCACTCAAGACACTCACCGCACATCTTTTGCATCTGATCGTAATTGCTACCAGGGACATGCCAGATCTTGCAGCCAACCGAACGAACATAATTTCTACCATAAACGCTAACGTTTTTGGGAATATAACCCAGTTCTTTTTCTAGTTTTTCTTCGTCACTACCCACCAAACCAGGGCACAGCACATGCTTTTCGGATAGCCATTTTCGAGCAAGATCAATAAGTTGCCCGGACTTAATTGGCATACTCAACATTCCAACTTGGAGTCTTGTGTACTCTACGATGGGGCTATCTATTTGCCATTCACCGTTTGGATATACCAATAATCTTGCAGCCTGAAATGGGCCTGAAATTTCAGAAAACGGCAAATCTCTGGAGCGCTCAACGATTAGAGCAAAACACGGAGCTTCTTTCGATTCCGGAAACGGCATGAAATCCATGCTCTTCACTAGTGATCTCACCTCACAATAATACCCGGCATCGGACAAGATAGTTGCCCACTGCTTTAAAGCAAGATTATCTTTGCACTTGGAAGCGGTATCTTCTTTTCTTTTCTCTTCTTCTTCTTTTCTCTGGGCCTGTTTAAGTTCGATGCTCCGCTTCAAAACGCTCTTCACGGTGGAGGATGATGACTGAGTTGACTTTCCTCGTAGAGTCACCTCTTGCACTTGCAAATGTGGCTCCTTTTTTCGGAACTCATGACAGTCTTCACTTGAATTACACCGCTTCATCTTTACGACTGGTACTAGAATATTTCATAACCAAGATTCACATTTTACACACTTCTAAAGAGGATTCGGTCTTGTTTCAGACATCAGACACTAGGCCGAGGAAGTCGATCAAAATTCCGCAACTACGTGCGCGGAAAGTGTTCAAAGTCTAATTACACAGAACTACGGGAAAGTGCTGTTTGAAGAAAAAAGGAGTGGAATAGAGGAAAACGGCTAAACGGAGCAAAAACTGGGACTTTTATTCAGAGAAAAGTACTCTCGAAAGACCAGCATGGCGCCGCCATTTTTTTTTACATCCCGATGTATCACATTTCCTAGCACCGGAAGTAGACTTCCATTTTTACCGCGAAAAAGTGATCTAAAAATAAATCGGTCTCTGAAAACGCCGTGACATAGGCCCAGTATGGGAGTTGGACGCTCCTACTTATGGGCTCCTGGTTGGATCTAGAGAAAATGACGTCATTTACTCACTAGCTTAAAATTTCAGCGTGTAAACGCAATTTATTACATATGCAAAACACGGGTTTAAAAGTCTGGGAGCCCGAAACTCCCGTGCTGCATATTAATTCGTCGCGTACAAACGCATTGCACTCTTAAACTAGTGAGTCTTTGATGTCATTTTCTCCCTAAAGTTAGTAATCGGACGAATAAATAAGAAAATTCCAGTTAAAATAAACCGGTGTCTTTTTAAAATCAGAACTTAAAACTTGGGTCAGTTAGTGTTTAATAAACATAGTTTTGAAACCCAAAGAAAAAAAAGAATTGTTTTTTGGTCGTAGTACCACTTTAACATTCAGTCCTAAACAAAAGGCATCATCACGAGGCTCTGGGGAATAAATATAACGATTTGTATGAGTTTATTCCCTAGAGCCTCGAGATGATGCGTTTTGTTTAGGAATGACTTTTAATATATCAAAAGTGGGCTATCGGACTTCCTGCCAAAACTTTGTTGTCCAATTATTTCCAGATTTGGTCAATAAGAAATCCTGTTACATGTACTTTAATCAATAATAGAGAGCTTTAGCAACGACGACGGGAACGGCAACGAGAACTTCATCAAAAAACACAAATTCTCATCATTGTAATTAATTCAGAACTATTCCAATTTTTTTTATCGCGAGAAAGGTATGGCAGTCCCTCAGGAATGAAAACGTTATGATCGACGCATTATTTAGTGTAGAAAATGAAAATTTATCTTTAAATGCTGACGTACTTCATAAAAAATTAAAGATGGTCATTAAAAGTTGTAGTTTTGCTGACGACGTCAAAGAAATAGACAGAAATGAAAACCGCTCGTGCAGAGCGTGCAAAGCTATTGTCTTTTGCCACTAAATATGCAAATTCGTGACGTTCTTGTTGACGTCGCCGTTGTCATTGCTAAAGCTCCCAAATATTAGGGAGCTTTAGCAACGACAACGGCGACGGCAACGAGAACGTCACAAATTTGCATATTTAGTGGGCAAAAACAATAGCTTTGCACGCCCTGCACGTGCGTTTTTCATTTTTGTCCATTTCTTTGCCGTCGTCAGCAAAGCAACAACGTGAAATTATCAAGTTTGAGGTGTTATGGAGAACAACAGCACTTGGAGATAAATTTTCATTTTTCTCCCCTAAATTAAGCGCCGCTCGTAACGGTTTCATTCCTGAGGGACTGAAACACCTTTGTCATATTAAAAGGCTTGGAATAGTCGCGAAGTGATCGCAATAACATGAATTTATGTTTTTACATGACGTTCTCTTTGCCGTTCCCGTCGTCGTTGCTAAAGCTCCCTATTCTTGTTCTACGGCGCTGTCTTTGCCGTCGTCCTCGTCTTTCTTGAACTCCCTTTTATCATTGTTTTTGCTTTCGCGATATGCTTAGCTTTTTTAAATGCTCCGGCTGCTGGTATTAATTGAAAAACGCCCTTGTCGGAGGTACGTCGGAAGTGGGTCGTCCTAGCCTCCTCCCAGTTACCTCGTTTCAAGACAAGCAAAAAAATTTTCACAAAAATTCTACAAAAGCCGCGCCCTTCATAATACACTGTTTAGCAGCGCTCTCATAAAAGGTTTCAGAGGGAAGCCAACGATTCCCTAATTGACCAAATCTCTCTTTGTTTTGTAAGTCAATGCCGGAGCTTTCTGGTCAACAACGCGTCTCTTCTTTTGTTGTTAGCTTCGATGACGTTCAAGACAATTTTCGACTGAAATTGTTTCGCCGGATGACACTGTTTATTTGCTTTATTCTCTATATCCTAGTTATCGTAACCCTCATAATTGACGTGTATGCAACTTAAAAGCAAACGTCCTCGTTAGCCTAGCTCTAAGAGACTCAAAAATCAATCTACAAAAGTACCGCAAAATACGGGACAGATACTGCATGCAATACCTTACCTTCGCCAGCTCCAGAGCTCTCAATATTAGAGAGATTTGGCATAATCGTTTACGTGAAACCAAAGGAGGATGACCTCATATTCCTTTAGTGAACCGGCAAACATCAGATTGAAATTTGGGTTGTACCAAAAATAAGAGATTTTGCGGTTCTTAGCTTATTTCTTACATTTTAGCTACAGACATAGAGACCCTTCTTAAAAGTGACAGACAAGTTAAAATAACAAAATGTTCATGTTTTTATGACAACCAACGGCCGGGGCTGCCGTTTTACTGCGAAAACGCGCATAATAAATGCTTCAGCGAATTTGTAATGGTAATAGACTCAGTGAAGTACAATTCTAGGAGTAATCGGGCGAGTAATTTGAAACTTTAATGATTCAAGGAGATCCTGGATAACAGTAGTTATTAAATTCTCAACCTCGGATAATGCATTTCGCGTGCTCTGATTGGTTCACTCAATCTCGGTTATCAGCTCATATACCTTGGTTTGACCTTATATGGTAAATGATTGCGTTAAGCGTTGCTAAACTAAAAATGTTTTCGTCGGAATGCCAAATTTCTCTTTGAATAAAGCCAGAAAGGAGAAAAAACTTTTTTTGAGGAAAGTTTGGATCAATTCCGACGTTTAGAAGTACGCGAAAAGGCAAGAAATGTTTTTGTGATGAGCCTGCGTCTTTCTGACAAAAAAGGTATTACACAACATCGCATCAGTTCTCATCAAGTTTTTTTCGATTTCGCTCGGATTTGCTCACTGTTTCCGCTCGTATTTCGTACTTTTTCGTACTATTTCGTATTTTTGGAGTTGAAGGAATTTAATAAAACAATTATTCCATTCGCGCTTGTTGGATATGAGAATGGTTATAGCCAACTCGGCGCTACGCGCCTCGTTGGCTATTTACCATCTCATATCCAACGCGCGCTTATGGAATAATTGTTAATTATTAAAAATTAGATCATTGGATAATGCAATTCGAGAGTTTTGATTGGCTAAGCCATCATGGGTTATGAGCCATTATACCATGATGTACAAACACGACAAGCATATGCGTGATTTTTTGGGCCTTTTTAGTTTTATTGTAGTCTAGTTTTCTCTCGTTTGGGGGCGTGCTTAATAAAACAATTATTCCACTCGCGCGTGTTGTATATGAGATTATGATAGCCAACTCGGCGCTACGCGCCTCGTTGGCTATCTATCATCTCATATCCAACGCGCGCTCATGGAATAATTGTGACCCTATTTGGGAAAAGCAGGCTTAACGAAAATAGTGTTGGAGCGTTTTTCATTGTAATGCATTTTCAAGGCATTGAAAATGCGTTGAAGAGCATTTCCATTGCGTTTTAAAACGTTGGCAATGTTTTTCAACGGAACCGAAATGCGTTGCAAATCCATTTCAAAATCATTTCAAAACATTGTCAATGCGTTGTCAAACATTGACAACGCGTTTAATGAAACCGCCACGGGTCGTTTGGAATCATTCATAGCACCGCTACTATTAGTTACTACGAAATCTTTACAACGAATTGTTAACCCGTTAGCATGAACTCTAGCACGTACGTATCGGTTTGAATTTGAGCAGAAACACCACATGGAGTTTTCCTGTAATTTTGCAGAGAACGCGACTAAGTGTAAAACTCAACTATCCTATGGCTGCTGTCACTTACTTTTTTGGCTTCAGTTTTTACGGTGTTGAACGAAATTATGGCAGTAAAAAGACTGTCTGATACAAGCGTGTGTTTCAAATGACATTCGATTTGAACAATCGATCGAGTCTTAAATTTCACTGAATTCAAATCGACCGTTTCTTGGTGAAAAACTTATATTTTTGGTTTTACGCTTTATTGTTTATCGTTTTGAGATAAAACTTTATGTGTAACCAATACGAAAAATCGGGCCGATAAATTGATCCTGAGAATTTCACAAAATACCGCAACATCGCAAACATGATTTGAATTTCACACGGATAACAAAGGAATGTCAACGTTGCGCACGAGCGATCACGAATTTGAACTGCTGATACAGAATAAATTTTGTTCTGCGGGCCTCCTAAAATTGCTTTTACACCAGTGCAGATTAAACCCTTTTGCAGTTAAGTTATCAAAACGGTCAGACCGTCAGTTCGCTGACCATTGCAATAAAACACCA